>NW_027285998.1:0-37500 GCF_036169615.1 Heliangelus exortis
TCCTTCCCTTCCCTTCCCTTCCCTTCCTTCCCTTCCCTTCCCTTCCTCCTTCCCTTCCCTTCCCTTCCCTTCCCTTCCCTTCCCTTCCCTTCCCTTCCCTTCCCTTCCCTTCCCTTCCCTTCCCTTTCCCTTCCATTCCCTTCCCTTCCCTCCTTCCCTTCCCTTCCCTTCCCTTCCCTTCCTTCCTTCCCTTCCCTTCCCTTCCCTTCCTTCCCTTCCCTTCCCTTCCCTTCCTTTCCCTTCCTATCCCTTCCCTTCTCTTCCTATCCTTGTCCCTGTCCCTGTCCCCTGTCCCTGTCCATGTCCCTGACCCTGTCCCTGTACTTGTCCCTGTCGCTTTACCTTCCCTTCCCTTCCCTTCTCTCTCCTTCCCTTCCCTTCCCTTCCCTTCCCTTCCCTTCCCTTCCTACCCCTTCCCTTCTCTTCCTATCCCTGTCTCTGTCCCTGTCCCTGTCCCTGTCCCTGTCCCGGCCTTGTCCCTGTCCCTGTCCCTGTCCCTTTACCTTCCCTTCCCTTCCCTTCCCTTCCCTTCCCCTTCCTATCCCTTCCCTTCCCTTTAATTCCCTTCCCTTCCTATCCCTTCTCTTCTCTTCCTATCCCTGTCCCTGTCCCTGTCCCTGTCCCTGTCCCTGTCCTTGTCCCTGTCGCTTTACCTTCCCTTCCCTTCCCTTCCCTTCCTATCCTTGTCCCTGTCCCTGTCCCTGTCCCTGTCTCTGTCCCTGTCCTTTTCCCTGTCGCTTTACCTTCCCTTCCCTTCTCTTGCCTTCCCTTCCCTTCCATTCCCTTCCCTTCCCTTACTATCACTTCCCTTCTCTTCCTATCCCTGTCCCTGTCTCTGTCCCTTTTCCTGTCCCTGTCCCTATCACTGTCCCTGTCCCTTTACCTTCCCTTCCCTTCCCTTCCTTTCCTCTCCCTTCCCTTCTCTTCCTATCCCTGTCCCTGTCCCTGTCCCTGTCCCTTTCCCTGTCCCTGTCCCTGTCCCTGTCCCTGCCCTGTCCCTGTCCCTTTCCCTTCCCTTCCCTTCCCTTCCCTTCCCTTCCCTTCCCTTCCCTTCCCTTCCCTTCCCTTCCCTTCCCTTCTCTTCCCTTCCCCTCCCTTCCGTTCCCTTCCCTTCCCTTCCGTTCCGTTCCCTTCCCTTCCCTTCCCTTCCCTTCCCTTCCCTTCCCTTCCCTTCCCTTACTTTCCCTTCCTTCCCTTCCCTTCCCTTCCCTTCCCTTCCCTTCCCTTCCCTTCCCTTCCCTTCCCTTCCCTTCCTTCCCTTCCCTTCCTCCTTCCCTTCCCTTCCCTTCCCTTCCCTTCCCTTCCCTTCCCTTCCCTTCCTTCCCTTCCCTTCCCTTCCCTTCCCTTCCCTTCTCTTTCTGTCCCTTTCGTGTCCCTGTCCCTGCCCTGTCCCTTTCCTCCCTTCCTTTCCTTCCTTTCCCTTCCTTTCCCTTCCTTTCCCTTCCTTTCCCTTCCTTCCCTTCCCTTCCCTTCCCTTCCCTTCCCTTCCCTTCCCCTTCCCTTCCCTTCCCTTCCCTTCCCTTCCCTTCCCTTCCCTTCCCTTCCCTTCTCTTTCTGTCCCTTTCCCTGTCCCTGTCCCTGTCCCTGCCCTGTCCCTGTCCCTTTCCCTTCCCTTCCCTTCCCTTCCCTTCCCTTCCCTTCCCTTCCCTTCCCTTCTCTTTCTGTCCCTTCCCTGTCCCTGTCCCTATCCCTGTCCCTTTCCCTGCCCCTGTCCCAGTACCTGTCCCTCTCCCCTTGCCCCCCTGCCACTTTCCCTTCCCTTCCCTTCCCTTCCCATCCCTTCCCTTCCCCTCCATCCCCTTCCCTTCCTCTCTCCTGCCCCTTCCCCTGACCCTGTCCCTGTCCCTGTCCCTGTCCCTGTCCCTGTCCCTGCCCTGTCCCTGTCCTTGTCCCTTTCCCTTCCCTTCCCTTCCCTTCCCTTCCTATCCCTTCCCTTCCCTTTCTTTCCCTTCCCTTCCCTTCCCTTCCCTTCCCTTCCCTTCCCTTCCCTTCCCTTCCTTCCCTTCCCTTCCCTTCCCTTCCCTTCCCTTCCCTTCCCTTCCCTTCCCTTCCCTTCCTATCCCTTCCCTTCCCTTCCCTTCCTATCCCTGTCCCTGTCCCTGTCCCTGTCCCTGGCCCTGGCCCTGGCCCTGGCCCAGTCACTGGCCCTGGCCCTGGCCCTGGCCCTTTCTTTTCTCTTCCCTTCCCTTCCCTTCCCTTCCCTTCCCTTCCCTTCCCTTCCCTTCCCTTCCCTTCCCTTCCCTTCCCTTCCCTTCCCTTCCCTTCCCTTCCCTTCCCTTTCCCTTCCATTCCCCTTCCCTTCCCTTCCCTTCCCTTCCCTTCCCTTCCCTTCCCTTCCCTTCCCTTCCCTTCCCTTCCCTTCCTATCCCTTCCCTTCTCTTCCTATCCTTGTCCCTGTCCCTGTCCCTGTCCATGTCCCTGACCCTGTCCCTGTACTTGTCCCTGTCGCTTTACCTTCCTTCCCTTCCCTTCTCTCTCCTTCCCTTCCCTTCCCTTCCCTTCCCTTCCCTTCCTACCCCTTCCCTTCTCTTCCTATCCCTGTCTCTGTCCCTGTCCCTGTCCCTGTCCCTGTCCCGGCCTTGTCCCTGTCCCTGTCCCTGTCCCTTTACCTTCCCTTCCCTTCCCTTCCCTTCCCTTCCCCTTCCTATCCCTTCCCTTCCCTTTAATTCCCTTCCCTTCCTATCCCTTCTCTTCTCTTCCTATCCCTGTCCCTGTCCCTGTCCCTGTCCCTGTCCCTGTCCTTGTCCCTGTCGCTTTACCTTCCCTTCCCTTCCCTTCCCTTCCTATCCTTGTCCCTGTCCCTGTCCCTGTCCCTGTCTCTGTCCCTGTCCTTTTCCCTGTCGCTTTACCTTCCCTTCCCTTCTCTTGCCTTCCCTTCCCTTCCATTCCCTTCCCTTCCCTTACTTTCACTTCCCTTCTCTTCCTATCCCTGTCCCTGTCTCTGTCCCTTTTCCTGTCCCTGTCCCTATCACTGTCCCTGTCCCTGTCCCTTTACCTTCCCTTCCCTTCCCTTCCTTTCCTCTCCCTTCCCTTCTCTTCCTATCCCTGTCCCTGTCCCTGTCCCTGTCCCTGTCCCTGTCCCTGTCCCTGTCCCTGTCCCTTTACCTTCCCTTCCCTTCCCTTCCTATCCCTTCCCTTCTCTACCTATCCCTGTCCCTGTCCCTGTCCCAGTCCCTGTCCCTTTCCCTCTCCCTGTCCCTGTTTCTGTTTCTTTACCTTCCCTTCCCTTCCCTACCCTTCCCTTCCCTTCCTATCCCTTCCCTTCTCTTCCTATCCCTGTCCTTGTCCTTGTCCCTGTCCCTGTCCCTGTCCCTGACCATGTCCCTGTCCCTGTCCCTCCCTTCCTGTCCCTGTCCCAGTCCCTGTCCCTTTCCCTCTCCCTGTCCCTGTTTCTGTTTCTTTACCTTCCCTTCCCTTCCCTACCCTTCCCTTCCCTTCCTATCCCTTCCCTTCTCTTCCTATCCCTGTCCTTGTCCTTGTCCCTGTCCCTGTCCCTGTCCCTGACCATGTCCCTGTCCCTGTCCCTGTCCCTGCCCTGTCCCTGTCCCTTTCCCTTCCTTCCCTTCCCTTCCCTTCCCTTCCCTTCCCTTCCCTTCCCTTCCCTTCTCTTTCTGTCCCTTCCCTGTCCCTGTCCCTATCCCTGTCCCTTTCCCTGCCCCTGTCCCAGTACCTGTCCCTCTCCCTGCCCCTGCCACTTTCCCTTCCCTTCCCTTCCCTTCCCATCCCTTCCCTTCCCATCCCTTCCCTTCTCTTCCTGCCCCTTCCCCTGACCCTGTCCCTGTCCCTGTCCCTGTCCCTGTCCCTGTCCCTGCCCTGTCCCTGTCCTTGTCCCTTTCCCTTCCCTTCCCTTCCCTTCCCTTCCTATCCCTTCCCTTCCCTTTCTTTCCCTTCCCTTCCCTTCCCTTCCCTTCCCTTCCCTTCCCTTCCCTTCCCTTCCCTTCCCTTCCCTTCCCTTCCCTTCCCTTCCCTTCCCTTCCCTTCCCTTCCCTTCCCTTCCCTTCCCTTCCCTTCCCCTTCCCTTCCCTTCTTTTCCCTTCCCTTCCCTTCCCTTCCCTTCCCTTCCTATCCCTTCCCTTCCCTTCCCTTCCTATCCCTGTCCCTGTCCCTGTCCCTGTCCCTGGCCCTGGCCCTGGCCCTGGCCCAGTCACTGGCCCTGGCCCTGGCCCTGGCCCTTTCTTTTCTCTTCCCTTCCCTTCCCTTCCCTTCCCTTCCCTTCCCTTCCCTTCCCTTCCCTTCCCTTCCCTTCCCTTCCCTTCCCTTCCCTTCCCTTCCCTTCCCTTCCCTTCCCTCCTTCCCTTCCCTTCCCTTTCCCTTCCATTCCCCTTCCCTTCCCTTCCCTTCCCTTCCCTTCCCTTCCCTTCCCTTCCCTTCCCTTCCCTTCCCTTCCCTTCCTTCCCTTCCCTTCCCTTCCCTTCCCTTCCCTTCCTATCCCTTCCCTTCTCTTCCTATCCTTGTCCCTGTCCCTGTCCCTGTCCATGTCCCTGACCCTGTCCCTGTACTTGTCCCTGTCGCTTTACCTTCCCTTCCCTTCCCTTCTCTCTCCTTCCCTTCCCTTCCCTTCCCTTCCCTTCCCTTCCCTTCCTACCCCTTCCCTTCTCTTCCTATCCCTGTCTCTGTCCCTGTCCCTGTCCCTGTCCCTGTCCCGGCCTTGTCCCTGTCCCTGTCCCTGTCCCTTTACCTTCCCTTCCCTTCCCTTCCCTTCCCTTCCCTTCCCCTTCCTATCCCTTCCCTTCCCTTTAATTCCCTTCCCTTCCTATCCCTTCTCTTCTCTTCCTATCCCTGTCCCTGTCCCTGTCCCTGTCCCTGTCCCTGTCCTTGTCCCTGTCGCTTTACCTTCCCTTCCCTTCCCTTCCCTTCCTATCCTTGTCCCTGTCCCTGTCCCTGTCCCTGTCTCTGTCCCTGTCCTTTTCCCTGTCGCTTTACCTTCCCTTCCCTTCTCTTGCCTTCCCTTCCCTTCCATTCCCTTCCCTTCCCTTACTTTCACTTCCCTTCTCTTCCTATCCCTGTCCCTGTCTCTGTCCCTTTTCCTGTCCCTGTCCCTATCACTGTCCCTGTCCCTGTCCCTTTACCTTCCCTTCCCTTCCCTTCCTTTCCTCTCCCTTCCCTTCTCTTCCTATCCCTGTCCCTGTCCCTGTCCCTGTCCCTGTCCCTGTCCCTGTCCCTGTCCCTGTCCCTTTACCTTCCCTTCCCTTCCCTTCCTATCCCTTCCCTTCTCTACCTATCCCTGTCCCTGTCCCTGTCCCAGTCCCTGTCCCTTTCCCCTCTCCCTGTCCCTGTTTCTGTTTCTTTACCTTCCCTTCCCTTCCCTACCCTTCCCTTCCCTTCCTATCCCTTCCCTTCTCTTCCTATCCCTGTCCTTGTCCTTGTCCCTGTCCCTGTCCCTGTCCCTGACCATGGTCCCTGTCCCTGTCCCTTTCCCTGTCCCTGTCCCAGTCCCTGTCCCTTTCCCTCTCCCTGTCCCTGTCCCTGTTTCTTTACCTTCCCTTCCCTTCCCTTCCCTTCCTTTCCCTTCCTATCCCTTCCCTTCTCTTCCTATCCTTGTCCCTGTCCCTGTCCCTGTCCCTGTCCTTGTCCCTGTCGCTTTACCTTCCCTTCCCTTCCCTTCTCTCTCCTTCCCTTCCCTTCCCTTCCTACCCCTTCCCTTCTCTTCCTATCCCTGTCTCTTTCCCTGTCCCTGTCCTTGTCCCTGTCCCTGTCCCTTTACCTTCCCTTCCCTTCCCTTCACTTCCCTTCCCTTCCCTTCCCCTTCCTATCCCTTCCCTTCCCTTTAATTCCCTTCCCTTCCTATCCCTTCTCTTCTCTTCCTATCCCTGTCCCTGTCCCTGTCCCTGTCCCTGTCCCTGTCCCTGTCCCTGTCCCTGTCCCTGGCCTTGTCCCTGTCGCTTTACCTTCCCTTCCCTTCCTTTCTCTTGCCTTCCCTTCCCTTCCCTTCCCTTTCCCTTCCTATCCCTTCCCTTCCCTTTAATTCCCTTCTCTTCCTATCCCTTCCCTTCTCTTCCTATCCCTTCTCTTCTCTTCCTATCCTGTCCCTGTCCCTGTCCCTGTCCCTGTCCCTGTCCCTGTCCCTGTCCCTGTCCTTGTACCTGTACCTTTACCTTCCCTTTCCTTATCTTGCCTTCCCTTCCCTTCCCTTCTCTTCCCTTCTCTTCCCTTCCCTTCCCTTCCCTTCCCTTCCCTTCCCTTCCCTTCCCTACCCTTCCCTTTACCTATCCCTTCCCTTCTCTTCCTATCCCTGTCTCAGTCCAAGTCCCTGTCCCTGTCCCTGTCCCTGTCCCTGTCCCTGTCCCTGTCCTTGTCCCTGTCCTTGTACCTGTACCTTTACCTTCCCTTTCCTTCACTTGCCTTCCCTTCCCTTCCCTTCTCTTCCCTTCTCTTCCCTTCCCTTCCCTTCCCTTCCCTTCCCTTCCCTTCCCTTCCCTTCCCTTCCCTTCCCTTCCCTTCCCTTCCCCTTCCCTTCCCTTCCCTTCCCTTCCCTTCCCTTCCCTTCCCTTCCCTTCCTTCCCTTCCCTTCCCTTCCCTTCCCTTCCCTTCCCTTCCTATCCCTTCCCTTCTCTTCCTATCCCTGTCCCTGTCCCTGTCCCTGTCCCTGTCCCCTATCCCTGTTCCTGTCCCTGTACCTGTCACTGGCCTTGTCCCTGTCCCTTTACCTTCCCTTCCCTTCCCCTCCCTTCCCTTCCCCTTCCTATCCCTTCCCTTCCCTTTAATTCCCTTCCCTTCCTATCCCTTCTCTTCTCTTCCTATCCCTGTCCCTGTCCCTGTCCCTGTCCCTGTCCCTGTCCCTTTACCTTCCCTTCCCTATCCTTCCCTTCCCTTCCCTTCCCATCCCTTCCCATCCTATCCCTGTCTCAGTAGAAGTCCCTGTCCCTGTCCCTGTCCCTGTCCCTGTCCCTGTCCCTGTCCCTTTACCTTCCCTTCCCTTCCCTTCCTATCCTTTCCCTTCTCTACCTATCCCTGTCCCTGTCCCTGTCCCTGTCCCAGTCCCTGTCCCTTTCCCTCTCCCTGTCCCTGTCCCTGTTTCTTTACCTTCCCTTCCCTTCCCTACCCTTCCCTTCCCTTCCTATCCCTTCCCTTCTCTTCCTATCCCTGTCCTTGTCCTTGTCCCTGTCCCTGTCCCTGTCCCTGTCCCTGACCATGTCCCTGTCCCTGTCCCTGTCCCTTTCCCTTTCCCTTTCCCTTTCCCTTTCCCTTTCCCTTTCCCCTTCCCTTCCCTTCCCTTCCCTTCCCTTCCTTTCCCTTCCTATCCCTTCCCTTCTCTTCCTATCCTTGTCCCTGTCCCTGTCCCTGTCCCTGTCCTTGTCCCTGTCGCTTTACCTTCCCTTCCCTTCCCTTCTCTCTCCTTCCCTTCCCTTCCCTTCCTACCCCTTCCCTTCTCTTCCTATCCCTGTCTCTTTCCCTGTCCCTGTCCTTGTCCCTGTCCCTGTCCCTTTACCTTCCCTTCCCTTCCCTTCACTTCCCTTCCCTTCCCTTCCCCTTCCTATCCCTTCCCTTCCCTTTAACTCCCTTCCCTTCCCTTCCCTTCCCCTTCCTATCCCTTCCCTTCCCTTTAATTCCCTTCCCTTCCTATCCCTTCTCTTCTCTTCCTATCCCTGTCCTGTCCCTGTCCCTGTCCCTGTCCCTGGCCTTGTCCCTGTCGCTTTACCTTCCCTTCCCTTCCCTTCTCTTGCCTTCCCTTCCCTTCCCTTCCCTTTCCCTTCCTATCCCTTCCCTTCCCTTTAATTCCCTTCTCTTCCTATCCCTTCCCTTCTCTTCCTATCCCTTCTCTTCTCTTCCTATCCCTGTCCCTGTCCCTGTCCCTGTCCCTGTCCCTGTCCCTGTCCCTGTCCTTGTACCTGTACCTTTACCTTCCCTTTCCTTATCTTGCCTTCCCTTCCCTTCCCTTCTCTTCCCTTCTCTTCCCTTCCCTTCCCTTCCCTTCCCTTCCCTTCCCTTCCCCTTCCCTTCCCTTCCCTTCCCTTCCCTTCCCTTCCTTCCCTTCCCTTCCCTTTCCCTTCCATTCCCCTTCCCTTCCCTTCCCCTTCCCTTCCCTTCCCTTCCTTCCTTTCCCTTCCTATCCCTTCCCTTCTCTTCCTATCCTTGTCCCTGTCCCTGTCCCTGTCCATGTCCCTGACCCTGTCCCTGTACTTGTCCCTGTCGCTTTACCTTCCCTTCCCTTCCCTTCTCTCTCCTTCCCTTCCCTTCCCTTCCCTTCCCTTCCCTTCCCTTCCCTTCCCTTCCCTTCCCTTCCTACCCCTTCCCTTCTCTTCCTATCCCTGTCTCTGTCCCTGTCCCTGTCCCTGTCCCTGTCCCGGCCTTGTCCCTGTCCCTGTCCCTGTCCCTTTACCTTCCCTTCCCTTCCCTTCCCTTCCCTTCCCCTTCCTATCCCTTCCCTTCCCTTTAATTCCCTTCCCTTCCTATCCCTTCTCTTCTCTTCCTATCCCTGTCCCTGTCCCTGTCCCTGTCCCTGTCCCTGTCCCTGTCCTTGTCCCTGTCGCTTTACCTTCCCTTCCCTTCCCTTCCTATCCTTGTCCCTGTCCCTGTCCCTGTCCCTGTCCCTGTCCCTGTCCCTGTCCCTGTCTCTGTCCCTGTCCTTTTCCCTGTCGCTTTACCTTCCCTTTCCTTCACTTGCCTTCCTTCCCTTCCCTTCCCTTCCCTTCCCTTCCCTTCCCTTCCCTTCCCTTCCCTTCCCTTCCCTTCCCTTCCCTTCCCTTCCCTTCCCTTCCCTTCCCTTCCTTCCCTTCCCTTCCCTTCCCTTCCCTTCCTATCCCTTCCCTTCCCTTCCTTTCCTTCCCTTCCCTTCCCTTCCTTCCCTTCCCTTCCCTTCCCTTCCCTTCCCTTCCCTTCCCTTCCCTTCCCTTCCCTTCCCTTCCCTTCCCTTCCCTTCCCTTCCCTTCCCTTCCCTTCCCTTCCTTCCCTTCCCTTCCCTTCCTTTCCCTTCCCTTCCCTTCCCTTCCCTTCCCTTCCCTTCCCTTCCTTCCCTTCCCTTCCCTTCCCTTCCCTTCCCTTCCCTTCCTTCCCTTCCTATCCCTTCCCTTCCCTTCCCTTCCTATCCCTGTCCCTGTCCCTGTCCCTGTCCCTGTCCCTGTCCCTGTCCCTGTCCCTGTCCCTGTCCCAGTCACTGGCCCTGGCCCTGGCCCTGGCCCTTTCTTTTCTCTTCCTTCCCTTCCCTTCCCTTCCCTTCCCTTCCCTTCCCTTCCCTTCCCTTCCCTTCCCTTCCCTTCCCTTCCCTTCCCTTCCCTTCCCTTCCCTTCCCTTCCCTTCCCTTCCCTTCCCTTCCTTCCCTTTCCCTTCCATTCCCCTTCCCTTCCCTTCCCTTCCCTTCCCTTCCCTTCCCTCTCCCTTCCCTTCCCCTTCCCTTCCCTTCCCTTCCCTTCCCTTCCTTCCCTTCCCTTCCCTTCCCTTCCCTTCCCTTCCCTTCCCTTCCCTTCCCTTCCCTTCCTTTCCCTTCCTATCCCTTCCCTTCTCTTCCTATCCTTGTCCCTGTCCCTGTCCCTGTCCATGTCCCTGACCCTGTCCCTGTACTTGTCCCTGTCGCTTTACCTTCCCTTCCCTTCCCTTCTCTCTCCTTCCCTTCCCTTCCCTTCCCTTCCCTTCCTACCCCTTCCCTTCTCTTCCTATCCCTGTCTCTGTCCCTGTCCCTGTCCCTGTCCCTGTCCTCGGCCTTGTCCCTGTCCCTGTCCCTGTCCCTTTACCTTCCCTTCCCTTCCCTTCCCTTCCCTTCCCTTCCCCTTCCTATCCCTTCCCTTCCCTTTAATTCCCTTCCCTTCCTATCCCTTCTCTTCTCTTCCTATCCCTGTCCCTGTCCCTGTCCCTGTCCCTGTCCCTGTCCCTGTCCTTGTCCCTGTCGCTTTACCTTCCCTTCCCTTCCCTTCCCTTCCTATCCTTGTCCCTGTCCCTGTCCCTGTCCCTGTCTCTGTCCCTGTCCTTTTCCCTGTCGCTTTACCTTCCCTTCCCTTCTCTTGCCTTCCCTTCCCTTCCATTCCCTTCCCTTCCCTTACTATCACTTCCCTTCTCTTCCTATCCCTGTCCCTGTCTCTGTCCCTTTTCCTGTCCCTGTCCCTATCACTGTCCCTGTCCCTGTCCCTTTACCTTCCCTTCCCTTCCCTTCCTTTCCTCTCCCTTCCCTTCTCTTCCTATCCCTGTCCCTGTCCCTGTCCCTGTCCCTGTCCCTTTCCCTGTCCCTGTCCCTGTCCCTGTCCCTGCCCTGTCCCTGTCCCTTTCCCTTCCCTTCCCTTCCCTTCCCTTCCCTTCCCTTCCCTTCCCTTCCCTTCCCTTCCCTTCCCTTCCCTTCTCTTCCCTTCCCCTCCCTTCCGTTCCCTTCCCTTCCCTTCCCTTCCGTTCCGTTCCCTTCCCTTCCCTTCCCTTCCCTTCCCTTCCCTTCCCTTCCCTTCCCTTCCCTTCCCTTACTTTCCCTTCCTTCCCTTCCCTTCCCTTCCCTTCCCTTCCCTTCCCTTCCCTTCCCTTCCCTTCCCTTCCCTTCCCTTCCCTTCCCTTCCCTTCCCTTCCCTTCCCTTCCCTTCCCTTCCCTTCTCTTTCTGTCCCTTTCCCTGTCCCTGTCCCTGCCCTGTCCCTTTCCCTTCCCTTCCTTTCCCTTCCTTTCCCTTCCTTTCCCTTCCTTTCCCTTCCTTTCCCTTCCCTTCCCTTCCCTTCCCTTCCCTTCCCTTCCCTTCCCTTCCTTCCCTTCCCTTCCCTTCCTTCCCTTCCCTTCCCTTCCCTTCCCTTCCCTTCCCTTCCCTTCCCTTCCCTTCCCTTCCCTTCCCTTCCCTTCCCTTCCCTTCCCTTCCCTTCCCTTCCCTTCCCTTCCCTTCCCTTCCCTTCTCTTTCTGTCCCTTTCCCTGTCCCTGTCCCTGTCCCTGCCCTGTCCCTGTCCCTTTCCCTTCCCTTCCCTTCCCTTCCCTTCCCTTCCCTTCCCTTCCCTTCCCTTCCCTTCCCTTCCCTTCCCTTCCCTTCTCTTTCTGTCCCTTCCCTGTCCCTGTCCCTATCCCTGTCCCTTTCCCTGCCCCTGTCCCAGTACCTGTCCCTCTCCCTGCCCCTGCCACTTTCCCTTCCCTTCCCTTCCCTTCCCATCCCTTCCCTTCCCATCCCTTCCCTTCTCTTCCTGCCCCTTCCCCTGACCCTGTCCCTGTCCCTGTCCCTGTCCCTGTCCCTGTCCCTGCCCTGTCCCTGTCCTTGTCCCTTTCCCTTCCCTTCCCTTCCCTTCCCTTCCCTTCCCTTCCCTTCCTATCCCTTCCCTTCCCTTTCTTTCCCTTCCCTTCCCTTCCCTTCCCTTCCCTTCCCTTCCCTTCCCTTCCCTTCCCTTCCCTTCCCTTCCCTTCCCTTCCCTTCCCTTCCCTTCCCTTCCCTTCCCTTCCCTTCCTATCCCTTCCCTTCCCTTCCTATCCCTGTCCCTGTCCCTGTCCCTGTCCCTGGCCCTGGCCCTGGCCCTGGCCCAGTCACTGGCCCTGGCCCTGGCCCTGGCCCTGGCCCTGGCCCTGCCCTGCCCTTTCTTTCTCCTTCCCTTCCTTCCCTTCCCTTCCCTTCCCTTCCCTTCCCTTCCCTTCCCTTCCCTTCCCTTCCCTTCCCTTCCCTTCCCTTCCCTTCCCTTCCCTTCCCTTCCCTTCCCTTCCCTTCCCTTCCCTTCCCTTCCCTTTCCCTTCCATTCCCCTTCCCTTCCCTTCCCTTCCCTTCCCTTCCCTTCCCTTCCCTTCCCTTCCCTTCCCTTCCCTTCCCTTCCCTTCCCTTCCCTTCCCTTCCCTTCCCTTCCTATCCCTTCCCTTCTCTTCCTATCCTTGTCCCTGTCCCTGTCCCTGTCCATGTCCCTGACCCTGTCCCTGTACTTGTCCCTGTCGCTTTACCTTCCCTTCCCTTCCCTTCTCTCTCCTTCCCTTCCCTTCCCTTCCCTTCCCTTCCCTTCCTACCCCTTCCCTTCTCTTCCTATCCCTGTCTCTGTCCCTGTCCCTGTCCCTGTCCCTGTCCCGGCCTTGTCCCTGTCCCTGTCCCTGTCCCTTTACCTTCCCTTCCCTTCCCTTCCCTTCCCTTCCCTTCCCCTTCCTATCCCTTCCCTTCCCTTTAATTCCCTTCCCTTCCTATCCCTTCTCTTCTCTTCCTATCCCTGTCCCTGTCCCTGTCCCTGTCCCTGTCCCTGTCCTTGTCCCTGTCGCTTTACCTTCCCTTCCCTTCCCTTCCCTTCCTATCCTTGTCCCTGTCCCTGTCCCTGTCCCTGTCTCTGTCCCTGTCCTTTTCCCTGTCGCTTTACCTTCCCTTCCCTTCTCTTGCCTTCCCTTCCCTTCCATTCCCTTCCCTTCCCTTACTATCACTTCCCTTCTCTTCCTATCCCTGTCCCTGTCTCTGTCCCTTTTCCTGTCCCTGTCCCTATCACTGTCCCTGTCCCTGTCCCTTTACCTTCCCTTCCCTTCCCTTCCTTTCCTCTCTTTTCCCTTCTCTTCCTATCCCTGTCCCTGTCCCTGTCCCTGTCCCTGTCCCTGTCCCTGTCCCTGTCCCTGTCCCTGTCCCTTTACCTTCCCTTCCCTTCCCTTCCTATCCCTTCCCTTCTCTACCTATCCCTGTCCCTGTCCCTGTCCCAGTCCCTGTCCCTTTCCCTCTCCCTGTCCCTGTTTCTGTTTCTTTACCTTCCCTTCCCTTCCCTACCCTTCCCTTCCCTTCCTATCCCTTCCCTTCTCTTCCTATCCCTGTCCTTGTCCTTGTCCCTGTCCCTGTCCCTGTCCCTGACCATGTCCCTGTCCCTGTCCCTTTCCCTGTCCCTGTCCCAGTCCCTGTCCCTTTCCCTCTCCCTGTCCCTGTCCCTGTTTCTTTACCTTCCCTTCCCTTCCCTTCCCTTCCCTTCCTTTCCCTTCCTATCCCTTCCCTTCTCTTCCTATCCTTGTCCCTGTCCCTGTCCCTGTCCCTGTCCTTGTCCCTGTCGCTTTACCTTCCCTTCCCTTCCCTTCTCTCTCCTTCCCTTCCCTTCCCTTCCTACCCCTTCCCTTCTCTTCCTATCCCTGTCTCTTTCCCTGTCCCTGTCCTTGTCCCTGTCCCTGTCCCTTTACCTTCCCTTCCCTTCCCTTCACTTCCCTTCCCTTCCCTTCCCCTTCCTATCCCTTCCCTTCCCTTTAACTTCCTTCCCTTCCCTTCCCCTTCCTATCCCTTCCCTTCCCTTTAATTCCCTTCCCTTCCTATCCCTTCTCTTCTCTTCCTATCCCTGTCCCTGTCCCTGTCCCTGTCCCTGTCCCTGTCCCTGGCCCTGGCCCTGGCCCTGGCCTTGTCCCTGTCGCTTTACCTTCCCTTCCCTTCCCTTCTCTTGCCTTCCCTTCCCTTCCCTTCCCTTTCCCTTCCTATCCCTTCCCTTCCCTTTAATTCCCTTCTCTTCCTATCCCTTCCCTTCTCTTCCTATCCCTTCTCTTCTCTTCCTATCCCTGTCCCTGTCCCTGTCCCTGTCCCTGTCCCTGTCCCTGTCCCTGTCCCTGTCCCTGTCCCTGTCCTTGTACCTGTACCTTTACCTTCCCTTTCCTTATCTTGCCTTCCCTTCCCTTCCCTTCTCTTCCCTTCTCTTCCCTTCCCTTCCCTTCCCTTCCCTTCCCTTCCCTTCCCTTCCCTTCCCTTCCCTACCCTTCCCTTCCTATCCCTTCCCTTCTCTTCCTATCCCTGTCTCAGTCCAAGTCCCTGTCCCTGTCCCTGTCCCTGTCCCTGTCCCTGTCCTTGTCCCTGTCCTTGTACCTGTACCTTTACCTTCCCTTTCCTTCACTTGCCTTCCCTTCCCTTCCCTTCCCTTCCCTTCCCTTCCCTTCCTTTCCCTTCCTATCCCTTCCCTTCTCTTCCTATCCTTGTCCCTGTCCCTGTCCCTGTCCCTGTCCTTGTCCCTGTCGCTTTACCTTCCCTTCCCTTCCCTTCTCTCTCCTTCCCTTCCCTTCCCTTCCTACCCCTTCCCTTCTCTTCCTATCCCTGTCTCTTTCCCTGTCCCTGTCCTTGTCCCTGTCCCTGTCCCTTTACCTTCCCTTCCCTTCCCTTCCCTTCCCTTCCCCTTCCTATCCCTTCCCTTCCCTTTAATTCCCTTCCCTTCCTATCCCTTCTCTTCTCTTCCTATCCCTGTCCCTGTCCCTGTCCCTGTCCCTGTCCCTGTCCCTGGCCTTGTCCCTGTCGCTTTACCTTCCCTTCCCTTCCCTTCTCTTGCCTTCCCTTCCCTTCCCTTCCCTTTCCCTTCCTATCCCTTCCCTTCCCTTTAATTCCCTTCTCTTCCTATCCCTTCCCTTCTCTTCCTATCCCTTCTCTTCTCTTCCTATCCCTGTCCCTGTCCCTGTCCCTGTCCCTGTCCCTGTCCTTGTACCTGTACCTTTACCTTCCCTTTCCTTATCTTGCCTTCCCTTCCCTTCCCTTCTCTTCCCTTCTCTTCCCTTCCCTCTTCCCTTCCCTTCCCTTCCCTTCCCTTCCCTTCCCTTCCCTACCCTTCCCTTCCTATCCCTTCCCTTCTCTTCCTATCCCTGTCTCAGTCCAAGTCCCTGTCCCTGTCCCTGTCCCTGTCCTTGTCCCTGTCCTTGTACCTGTACCTTTACCTTCCCTTTCCTTCACTTGCCTTCCCTTCCCTTCCCTTCTCTTCCCTTCTCTTCCCTTCCCTTCCCTTCCCTTCCCTTCCCTTCCCTTCCCTTCCCTTCCCTTCCCTTCCCTTCCCTTCCCTTCCCTTCCTTCCCTTCCCTTCCTCCTATCCCTTCCCTTCTCTTCCTATCCCTGTCCCTGTCCCTGTCCCTATCCCTGTCCCTGTCCCTGTACCTGTCACTGGCCTTGTCCCTGTCCCTTTACCTTCCCTTCCCTTCCCCTCCCTTCCCTTCCCCTTCCTATCCCTTCCCTTCCCTTTAATTCCCTTCCCTTCCTATCCCTTCTCTTCTCTTCCTATCCTGTCCCTGTCCCTGTCCCTGTCCCTGTCCCTGTCCCTTTACCTTCCCTTCCCTATCCTTCCCTTCCCTTCCCTTCCCATCCCTTCCCATCCTATCCCTGTCTCAGTAGAAGTCCCTGTCCCTGTCCCTGTCCCTGTCCCTGTCCCTGTCCCTGTCCCTGTCCCTTTACCTTCCCTTCCCTTCCCTTCCTATCCTTTCCCTTCTCTACCTATCCCTGTCCCTGTCCCTGTCCCAGTCCCTGTCCCTTTCCTCTCCCTGTCCCTGTCCCTGTTTCTTTACCTTCCTTCCCTTCCCTACCCTTCCCTTCCCTTCCTATCCCTTCCCTTCTCTTCCTATCCCTGTCCTTGTCCTTGTCCCTGTCCCTGTCCCTGTCCCTGTCCCTGACCATGTCCCTGTCCTTGTCCCTGTCCCTTTCCCTTTCCCTTTCCCTTTCCCTTTCCCTTTCCCCTTCCCTTCCCTTCCTTCCCTTTCCTTCCCTTCCCTTCCCTTCCTTTCCCTTCCTATCCCTTCCCTTCTCTTCCTATCCTTGTCCCTGTCCCTGTCCCTGTCCCTGTCCCTGTCCCTGTCCTTGTCCCTGTCGCTTTACCTTCCCTTCCCTTCCTTCTCTCTCCTTCCCTTCCCTTTCCTTCCCTTCCCTTCCCTTCCTACCCCTTCCTTCTCTTCCTATCCCTGTCTCTTTCCCTGTCCCTGGCCTTGTCCCTGTCCCTGTCCCTTTACCTTCCCTTCCCTTCCCTTCACTTCCCTTCCCTTCCCTTCCCTTCCCCTTCCTATCCCTTCCCTTCCCTTTAACTCCCTTCCCTTCCCTTCCCCTTCCTATCCCTTCCCTTCCCTTTAATTCCCTTCCCTTCCTATCCCTTCTCTTCTCTTCCTATCCCTGTCCCTGTCCCTGTCCCTGTCCCTGTCCCTGTCCCTGGCCTTGTCCCTGTCGCTTTACCTTCCCTTCCCTTCCCTTCTCTTGCCTTCCCTTCCCTTCCTTCCCTTCCCTTCCCTTCCCTTCCCTTCCCTTCCCTTCCTTCCCTTCCCTTCCCTTCCTTCCCTTCCCTTTCCCTTCCTATCCCTTCCCTTCCCTTTAATTCCCTTCTCTTCCTATCCCTTCCCTTCTTTTCCTATCCCTTCCTCTTCTCTTCCTATCCCTGTCCCTGTCCCTGTCCCTGTCCCTGTCCCTGTCCCTGTCCTGTCCCTGTCCTTGTACCTGTACCTTTACCTTCCCTTTCCTTCACTTGCCTTCCCTTCCCTTCCCTTCTCTTCCCTTCCCTTCCCTTCCCTACCCTTCCCTTCCTATCCCTTCCCTTCTCTTCCTATCCCTGTCTCTTTCCCTGTCCCTGTCCCTGTCCCTGTCCCTGTCCCTGTCCCTGTCCCTGTCCCTGGCCTTGTCCCTGTCCCTGTCCCTTTACCTTCCCTTCCCTTTAACTCCCTTCCCTTCCCTTCCCTTCCCCTTCCTATCCCTTCCCTTCCCTTTAATTCCCTTCCCTTCCTATCCCTTCTCTTCTCTTCCTATCCCTGTCCCTGTCCCTGTCCCTGTCCCCTGGCCTTGTCCCTGTCCCTGTCCCTGTCCCTGGCCTTGTCCCTGTCGCTTTACCTTCCCTTCCCTTCCCTTCCCTTCTCTTGCCTTCCCTTCCTTCCCTTCTCTTGCCTTCCCTTCCCTTCCCTTCCCTTCCCTTCCCTTCCCTTCCCTTCCCTTCCTTCCCTTCCCTTCCCTTCCCTTCCCTTCCCTTCCCTTCTCCCTTCCCTTCCCTTTCCCTTCCTATCCCTTCCCTTCCCTTTAATTCCCTTCTCTTCCTATCCCTTCCCTTCTCTTCCTATCCCTTCTCTTCTCTTCCTATCCCTGTCCTGTCCCTGTCCCTGTCCCTGTCCCTGTCCCTGTCCCTGTCCTTGTACCTGTACCTTTACCTTCCCTTTCCTTCACTTGCCTTCCCTTCCCTTCCCTTCTCTTCCCTTCCCTTCCCTTCCCTTCCTTCCCTTCCCTTCCCTTCCCTTCCCTTCCCTACCCTTCCCTTCCTATCCCTTCCCTTCTCTTCCTATCCCTGTCTCAGTCCAAGTCCCTGTCCCTGTCCCTGTCCCTGTCCCCTGTCCCTGTCCCTGTCCCTGTCCTTGTCCCTGTCCTTGTACCTGTACCTTTACCTTCCCTTTCCTTCACTTGCCTTCCCCTTCCCTTCCCTTCCCTTCCCTTCCCTACCCTTCCCTTCCCTATCCCTTCCCTTCTCTTCCTATCCCTGTCTCAGTCCAAGTCTGTCCCTGTCCCTGTCCCTGTCCCTTTCCCTTCCCTTCCCTTCCCTTCCTTCCCTTCCCTTCTCTTCCTATCCCTGTCCCTGTCCTGTCCCTGTCCCTGTCCCTGTCCCTGTCCCTATCCCTGTCCCTGTCCCTGACCTGTCCTTGGCCTGTCCCTTTACCTTCCCTTCCCTTCCCTTCCCTCCCCTCCCTTCCTTCCCCTTCCTATCCCTTCCCTTCCCTTTAATTCCCTTCCTCTATCCCTTCTCTTCTCTTCCTATCCTGTCCCTGTCCCTGTCCCTGTCCTGTCCCTTTACCTTCCCTTCCCTATCCTTCCCTTCCCTTCCCTTCCCATCCCTTCCCATCCTATCCCTGTCTCAGTAGAAGTCCCTGTCCCTGTCCCTGTCCCTGTCCCTGTCCCTTTACCTTCCCTTCCCTTCCCTTCCTATCCCTTCCCTTCTCTACCTATCCCTGTCCCTGTCCCTGTCCCAGTCCCTGTCCCTTTCCCTCTCCCTGTCCCTGTCCCTGTTTCTTTACCTTCCCTTCCCTTCCCTACCCTTCCCTTCCCTTCCTATCCCTTCCCTTCTCTTCCTATCCCTGTCCTTGTCCTTGTCCCTGTCCCTGTCCCTGTCCCTGTCCCTGACCATGTCCTGTCCCTGTCCCTGTCCCTTTCCCTTCCCTTTCCCTTTCCCTTTCCCTTTCCCTTCCCTTCCTTCCCTTCCCTTCCCTTCCCTTTCCTTCCCTTCCCTTCCCTTCCTTCCTTCCTTCCTATCCTTCCCTTCCTTCCTTCCCTGTCCCGCCCTGCCCTCCCCCTCCCTGTCCCTTTCCCTTCCCTTCCCTTCCCTCCCTTCCCTCCCTTCCCCTTCCTCCTCCCCCCTTCCCTTCCATTCCCCTTCCCCTCCCTCCTTCCCCTTCCCTTCCTCTCCTTCCCTTCCCTGTCCCTGTCCCTTCCCTGTCCCTTCCTTCCCTTCCCTTCCCTTCCCTTCCCTTCCCTTCCTTCCTTCCCTTCCCTTCCCTTAACTCCCTCCTTCCCTTCCCTTCCCCTCCTATCCCTTCCCTTCCCTTTAATCCCTTCCCTTCCTTCCCTTCCCTTCTCCCTCTTCCTATCCTCTGTCCCTCTGTCCCTGTCCCTGTCCCTGTCCTTGTCCTGTCCCTGTCCCTTTACCTTCCCTTCCCTTCCCTTCCCTTCCCTTCGCCTTCCCTTCCCTTCCCTCCCTTCCCTTCCCTTCCTTCCCTTCCCTTCCCTTCCCTTCCCTTCCCTTCCCTTCCCTTCCCTTCCTATCCCTTCCCTTCCTTAATTCCCTTCTCATCCTATCCCTTCCCTTCTCTTCCTATCCCTTCTCTTCTCTTCCTATCCCTGTCGCTGTCCCTGTCCCTGTCCCTGTCCCTGTCCCTGTCCCTGTCCCTGTCCCTGTCCTTGTCCCTGTCCTTGTACCTGTACCTTTACCTTCCCTTTCCTTCACTTGCCTTCCCTTCCCTTCCCTTCTCTTCCCTTCTCTTCCCTTCCCTTCCCTTCCCTTCCCTTCCCTTCCCTTCCCTTCCCTTCCTTCCCTTCCCTACCCTTCCCTTCCTATCCCTTCCCTTCTCTTCCTATCCCTGTCTCAGTCCAAGTCCCTGTCCCTGTCCCTGTCCCTTTCCCTTTCCCTTCCCTTCCCTTCCCTTCCTATCCCTTCCCTTCTCTTCCTATCCCTGTCCCTGTCCCTGTCCCTGTCCCTGTCCCTTATCCCTGTCCCTGTCCCTGTACCTGTCACTGGCCTTGTCCCTGTCCCTTTACCTTCCCTTCCCTTCCCTTCCCCTCCCTTCCCTTCCCCTTCCTATCCCTTCCCTTCCCTTTAATTCCCTTCCCTTCCTATCCCTTCTCTTCTCTTCCTATCCCTGTCCCTGTCCCTGTCCCTGTCCCTTTACCTCCCTTCCCTATCCTTCCCTTCCCTTCCCTTCCATCCCTTCCCATCCTATCCCTGTCTCAGTAGAAGTCCCTGTCCCTGTCCCTGTCCCTGTCCCTGACCCTGTCCCTGTCCCTGTCCCTTAACCTTTCCCTTTCCCTTTCCCTTCCCTTCCTTTCCTTCCCTTCCCTTCCCTTCCCTTCCCTTCCCTTCCCTTCCCTTCCCTTCCCTTCCCTTCCCTTCCCTTCCTATCCCTGTCCCGGTCCCTGTCCCTGGCCTTGTCCCTGTCGCTTTACCTTCCATTCCCTTCCCTTCCCTTCCCTTCCCTTCCCTTCCCTTTCCCTTCCCTTCCCTTTAATTCCCTTCTCTTCCTATCCCTTCCCTTCTCTTCCTATCCCTTCTCTTCTCTTCCTATCCCTTCTCTTCTCTTCCTATAGCTGTCCTGTCCCTGTCCCAGTCCCTGGCCCTGGCCCTGGCCCTGGCCCTGGCCCTTTCTTTTTCCTTCCTTTCCCTTCCCTTCCCTTCCCTTCCATTCCCTTCCCTTCCCTTCCCATCTTTTCCTGGCCCTGGCCCTGGCCCTTTCTTTTCCCTTCCCTTCCCTTCCCTTCCCTTCTATTCCCTTCCCTTCCCTTCCCTTCCCTTCCCTTCCCTTCCCTTCCCTTCCCTTCCCTTCCCTTCCCTTCCCTTCCCTTCCCTTCCCATCTTTTCCTGGCCCTGGCCCTGGCCCTGGCCCTGGCCCTGGCCCTGGCCCTGGCCCTTTCTTTTCCCTTCCCTTCCCTTCCCTTCCCTTCCCTTCCCTTCCCTTCCCTTCCCTTCCCTTCCCTTCCATTCCCTTCCCTTCCTATCACTTCCCATCTCTTCCTATCCCTGTCCCTGTCCCTGGCCCTGTTCCTGTCCCTGTCCCTGTCCCTGTCCCTGTCCCTTTCCCTGTTTCTTTACCTTCCCTTCCCTTCCCTACCCTTCCCTTTCCTATCCCTTCCCTTCTCTTCCTATCCCTGTCTCAGTCCCAGTGCCTGTCCCTGGCCCTGGCCCTGGCCCTGAACCTCTCCCTGTCTCTGTCCCTGTCCCTGTCCCTGTCCCTGTCCCTGTCCCTGTCCCTGTCCCTGTCCCTGTTCCTTTCCCTTTCCCTTTCCCTTTCCCTTTCCCTTTCCCTTTCCCTTCCCTTCCCTTCCCTTTCCTTCCCTTCCCTTCCCTTCCCTTCCCTTCCCTTCCCTTCCCTTCCCTTCCCTTCCCTTCCCTTCCCTTCCCTTCCCTTCCCTTCCTTTCCCTTCCTATCCCTTCCCTTCTCTTCCTATCCTTGTCCCTGTCCCTGTCCCTGTCCTTGTCCCTGTCGCTTTACCTTCCCTTCCCTTCCCTTCTCTCTCCTTCCTTCCCTTCCCTCCCCTTCCCTTCCCTTCCCTTCCTTTCCCTTCCCTTCCCTTCCCTTCCCTTCCCTTCCCTTCCCTTCCCTTCCCTTCCCTTCCCTTCCCTTCCCTTCCCTTCCCTTCCCTTCCCTTCCCTTCCCTTCCCTTCCCTTCCCTTCCCTTCCCTTCCCCTTCCTACCCCTTCCCTTCTCTTCCTTTCCCTGTCTCTGTCCCTGTCCCTGTCCCTGTCCCTGGCCTTGTCCCTGTCCCTGTCCCTGTCCCTGTCCCTTTACCTTCCCTTCCCTTCCCTTCCCTTCCCTTCCCTTCCCTTCCCTTCCCTTCCCCTTCCTATCCCTTCCCTTCTCTTTAACTCCCTTCCCTTCCCTTCCCTTCCCCTTCCTATCCCTTCCCTTCCCTTTAATTCCCTTCCCTTCCTATCCCTTCTCTTCTCTTCCTATCCCTGTCCCTGTCCCTGTCCCTGTCCTTGTCCCTGTCGCTTTACCTTCCCTTCCCTTCTCTTGCCTTCCCTTCCCTTCCCTTCCTATCCCTTCCCTTCCCTTCCTATCCTTGTCCCTGTCCCTGTCCTTGTCCCTGTCGCTTTACCTTCCCTTCCCTTCTCTTGCCTTCCCTTCCCTTCCATTCCCTTCCCTTCCCTTCCCTTCCTATCACTTCCCTTCTCTTCCTATCCCTGTCCCTGTCTCTGTCCCTGTTCCTGTCCCTGTCCCTATCCCTGTCCCTGTCCCTGTCCCTTTACCTTCCCTTCCCTTCCTTTTCTATCCCTTCCCTTCTCTTCCTATCCCTGTCCCTGTCCCTGTCCCTGTCCCTGTCCCTGTCCCTGTCCCTGTCCCTGTCCCTTTACCTTCCCTTTTCCTTTCCCTTCCCTTCCCTTCCCTTCCCTTCCCTTCCCTTCCCTTCCCTTCCCTTCCCTTCCCTTCACTTCCCTTCCCTTCCCTTCCCTTCCCCTTCCCTTCTCTTGCCTTCCCTTCCCTTCCCTTCCCTTCCCTTCCCTTCCCTTCCCTTCCCTTCCCTTCCCTTTCCCTTCCTATCCCTTCCCTTCCCTTTAATTCCCTTCTCTTCCTATCCCTTCCCTTCTCTTCCTATCCCTTCCCTTCTCTTCCTATCCCTGTCTCAGTCCCAGTCCCTGTCCCTGTCCCTGTCCCTGTCCTTGTCCCTGTTCCTGTTCCTGTCCCTGTCCCTGTCCCTGTCCCTGTCCCTGTCCCTGTCCCTTTCCCTTTCCCTTTTCCTTTCCCTTCCCTTCCCTTCCCTTCCCTTCCCTTCCCTTCCCTTCCCTTCCCCTTCCCTTCCTATCCCTTCCATTCTCTTCCTATCCCTGTCCCTGTCCCTGTCCTTGTCCCTGTCCCTGTCCATGTCCCTGGCCCTGGCCCTGGCCCTGGCCCTGGCCCTGGCCCTGGCCTTGTCCCTGTACCTTTACCTTCTCTTGCCTTCCCTTCCCTTCCCTTCCCTTCCCTTCCCTTCCTTTCCCTACCCTTCCCTTCCCTTCCCTTTCCCTTCCTATCCCTTCCCTTCTCTTCATGTCCCTGTCCCTGTCCCTCTCCCTGTCCCTGTCCCTGTCCCAGTCCCTGTCCCTGTCCCTGTCCCTTTCCCTTTCCCTTTCCCTTTCCCTTCCCTTCCCTTCCCTTCCCTTCCCTTCCCTTCCCTTCCCTTCCCTTTAATTCCCTTCCCTTCCCTTCCTATCCCTGTACCTGTCCCTCTCCCTGTCCCTATCCCTGTCCCTTTCCCTTTCCCTTTCCCTTCCTTTCCCTTCACTTCCCTTCCCTTCCCTTCCCTTCCCTTCCCTTCCCTGCCCTTCCCTTCCTATCCCTTCCCTTCTCTTCCTATCCCTGTCCCTGTCCCTGTCCCTGTCCCTGTCCCTGTCCCATTCCCTGTCCCTGTCCTTGTACCTGTCCCTGTCCCTGTCCTTGTCCCTGTCGCTTTACCTTCCCTTCCCTTCCCTTCTCTCTCCTTCCCTTCCCTTCCCTTCCCTTCCCTTCCCTTCCCTTCCCTTCCCTTCCCTTCCCTTCCCTTCCCTTCCCTTCCTATCCTTGTCCCTGTCCCTGTCCCTGTCCCTGTCCCTGTCCCTTTACCTTCTCTTGCCTTCCCTTCCCTTCCCTTCCCTTCCTATCCCTTCCCTTCCCTTCCTATCCTTGTCCCTGTCCCTGTCCTTGTCCCTGTCGCTTTACCTTCCCTTCCCTTCTCCTGCCTTCCCTTCCCTTCCATTCCCTTCCCTTCCCTTCCCTTCCTATCACTTCCCTTCTCTTCCTATCCCTGTCCCTGTCTCTGTCCCTGTTCCTGTCCCTGTCCCTATCCCTGTCCCTGTCCCTGTCCCTTTACCTTCCCTTCCCTTCCTTTCCTATCCCTTCCCTTCTCTTCCTATCCCTGTCCCTGTCCCTGTCCCTGTCCCTGTCCCTTTACCTTCCCTTCCCTTCCCTTCCTATCCCTTCCCTTCTCTTCCTATCCCTGTCTCAGTCCCAGTCCCTGTCCCTGTCCCTGTCCCTGTCCCTGTCCCTGTCCTTGTCCCTGTCCCTGTCCCTGTCCCTGTCCCTGTCCCTTTCCCTTTCCCTTTTCCTTTCCCTTCCCTTCCCTTCCCTTCCCTTCCCTTCCCTTCCCTTCCCCTTCCCTTCCTATCCCTTCCCTTCTCTTCCTATCACTGTCCCTGTCCCTGTCCCTGTCCATGTCCCTGTCCCTGTCCCTGGCCCTGGCCTTGTCCCTGTACCTTTACCTTCTCTTGCCTTCCCTTCCCTTCCCTTCCCTTCCCTTCCCTTCCCTTCCCTTCCCTTCCCTTCCCTTCCCTTCCCTTTCCCTTCCTATCCCTTCCCTTCTCTTCATGTCCCTGTCCCTGTCCCTCTCCCTGTCCCTGTCCCTGTCCCAGTCCCTGTCCCTGTCCCTGTCCCTTTCCCTTTCCCTTTCCCTTTACCTTCCCTTCCCTTCCCTTCCCTTCCCTTCCCTTCCCTTCCCTTTAATTCCCTTCCCTTCCCTTCCTATCCCTGTACCTGTCCCTCTCCCTGTCCCTGTCCCTCTCCCTTTCCCTTCCTTTCCCTTCCCTTCCATTCCCTTCCCTTCCCTTCCCTGCCCTTCCCTTCCTATCCCTTCCCTTCTCTTCCTATCCCTGTCCCTGTCCCTGTCCCTGTCCCTGTCCCATTCCCTGTCCCTGTCCTTGTACCTGTCCCTGTCCCTGGCCTTGTCCCTGTCCCTGTTCCTTTACCTTCCCTTCCTTTCCCTTCCCTTCCCTTCCCTTCCCTTCCCCTTCCCATCCCTTCCCTTCCCTTTAATTCCCTTCCCTTCCTATCCCTTCTCTTCTCTTCCTATCCCTGTCTCAGTCTAAGTCTCTGTCCCTGTCCCTGTCCCTGTCCCTGTCCCTGTCCCTTTCCCTTTCCTTTTCCCTTTACCTTCCCTTCACTTCCCTTCCCCTCCCTTCCCTTCCCCTTCCTATCCCTTCCCTTCCCTTTAATTCCCTTCCCTTCCTATCCCTTCTCTTCTCTTCCTATCCCTGTCCCTGTCCCTGTCCCTGTCCCTTTACCTTCCCTTCCCTATCCTTCCCTTCCCTTCCCTTCCCATCCCTTCCCATCCTATCCCTGTCTCAGTAGAAGTCCCTGTCCCTGTCCCTGTCCCTGTCCCTGACCCTGTCCCTGTCCCTGTCCCTTAACCTTTCCCTTTCCCTTTCCCTTCCCTTTCCTTTCCTTCCCTTCCCTTCCCTTCCCTTCCCTTCCCTTCCCTTCCCTTCCCTTCCCTTCCCTTCCCTTCCCTTCCCTTCCCTTCCCTTCCCTTCCCTTCCTATCCCTGTCCCGGTCCCTGTCCCTGGCCTTGTCCCTGTCGCTTTACCTTCCATTCCCTTCCCTTCCCTTCCCTTCCCTTCCCTTCCCTTCCCTTCCCTTCCCTTCCCTTCCCTTTCCCTTCCCTTCCCTTTAATTCCCTTCTCTTCCTATCCCTTCCCTTCTCTTCCTATCCCTTCTCTTCTCTTCCTATCCCTTCTCTTCTCTTCCTATAGCTGTCCCTGTCCCTGTCCCAGTCCCTGGCCCTGGCCCTGGCCCTGGCCCTGGCCCTTTCTTTTTCCTTCCTTTCCCTTCCCTTCCCTTCCCTTCCATTCCCTTCCCTTCCCTTCCCATCTTTTCCTGGCCCTGGCCCTGGCCCTTTCTTTTCCCTTCCCTTCCCTTCCCTTCCCTTCCCTTCTATTCCCTTCCCTTCCCTTCCCTTCCCTTCCCTTCCCTTCCCTTCCCTTCCCTTCCCTTCCCTTCCCATCTTTTCCTGGCCCTGGCCCTGGCCCTGGCCCTGGCCCTGGCCCTGGCCCTGGCCCTTTCTTTTCCCTTCCCTTCCCTTCCCTTCCCTTCCCTTCCCTTCCCTTCCCTTCCATTCCCTTCCCTTCCTATCACTTCCCTTCTCTTCCTATCCCTGTCCCTGTCCCTGGCCCTGTTCCTGTCCCTGTCCCTGTCCCTGTCCCTGTCCCTTTCCCTGTTTCTTTACCTTCCCTTCCCTTCCCTACCCTTCCCTTTCCTATCCCTTCCCTTCTCTTCCTATCCCTGTCTCAGTCCCAGTGCCTGTCCCTGGCCCTGGCCCTGGCCCTGAACCTCTCCCTGTCTCTGTCCCTGTCCCTGTCCCTGTCCCTGTCCCTGTCCCTGTCCCTGTCCCTGTTCCTTTCCCTTTCCCTTTCCCTTTCCCTTTCCCTTTCCCTTTCCCTTCCCTTCCCTTCCCTTTCCTTCCCTTCCCTTCCCTTCCCTTCCCTTCCCTTCCCTTCCCTTCCCTTCCCTTCCCTTCCCTTCCCTTCCCTTCCCTTCCCTTCCCTTCCCTTCCCTTCCCTTCCCTTCCTTTCCCTTCCTATCCCTTCCCTTCTCTTCCTATCCTTGTCCCTGTCCCTGTCCCTGTCCTTGTCCCTGTCGCTTTACCTTCCCTTCCCTTCCCTTCTCTCTCCTTCCTTCCCTTCCCTTCCCTCCCCTTCCCTTCCCTTCCCTTCCTTTCCCTTCCCTTCCCTTCCCTTCCCTTCCCTTCCCTTCCCTTCCCTTCCCTTCCCTTCCCTTCCCTTCCCTTCCCTTCCCTTCCCTTCCCTTCCCTTCCTACCCCTTCCCTTCTCTTCCTTTCCCTGTCTCTGTCCCTGTCCCTGTCCCTGTCCCTGGCCTTGTCCCTGTCCCTGTCCCTGTCCCTGTCCCTTTACCTTCCCTTCCCTTCCCTTCCCTTCCCTTCCCTTCCCTTCCCTTCCCTTCCCTTCCCTTCCCCTTCCTATCCCTTCCCTTCTCTTTAACTCCCTTCCCTTCCCTTCCCTTCCCCTTCCTATCCCTTCCCTTCCCTTTAATTCCCTTCCCTTCCTATCCCTTCTCTTCTCTTCCTATCCCTGTCCCTGTCCCTGTCCCTGTCCTTGTCCCTGTCGCTTTACCTTCCCTTCCCTTCTCTTGCCTTCCCTTCCCTTCCCTTCCTATCCCTTCCCTTCCCTTCCTATCCTTGTCCCTGTCCCTGTCCTTGTCCCTGTCGCTTTACCTTCCCTTCCCTTCTCTTGCCTTCCCTTCCCTTCCATTCCCTTCCCTTCCCTTCCCTTCCTATCACTTCCCTTCTCTTCCTATCCCTGTCCCTGTCTCTGTCCCTGTTCCTGTCCCTGTCCCTATCCCTGTCCCTGTCCCTGTCCCTTTACCTTCCCTTCCCTTCCTTTTCTATCCCTTCCCTTCTCTTCCTATCCCTGTCCCTGTCCCTGTCCCTGTCCCTGTCCCTGTCCCTGTCCCTGTCCCTGTCCCTGTCCCTGTCCCTTTACCTTCCCTTTTCCTTTCCCTTCCCTTCCCTTCCCTTCCCTTCCCTTCCCTTCCCTTCCCTTCCCTTCCCTTCCCTTCCCTTCCCTTCCCTTCCCTTCCCTTCACTTCCCTTCCCTTCCCTTCCCTTCCCCTTCCCTTCTCTTGCCTTCCCTTCCCTTCCCTTCCCTTCCCTTCCCTTCCCTTCCCTTCCCTTCCCTTCCCTTCCCTTCCCTTCCCTTCCCTTCCCTTCCCTTCCCTTCCCTTTCCCTTCCTATCCCTTCCCTTCCCTTTAATTCCCTTCTCTTCCTATCCCTTCCCTTCTCTTCCTATCCCTTCCCTTCTCTTCCTATCCCTGTCTCAGTCCCAGTCCCTGTCCCTGTCCCTGTCCCTGTCCTTGTCCCTGTTCCTGTCCCTGTCCCTGTCCCTGTCCCTGTCCCTGTCCCTTTCCCTTTCCCTTTTCCTTTCCCTTCCCTTCCCTTCCCTTCCCTTCCCTTCCCTTCCCTTCCCTTCCCTTCCCCTTCCCTTCCTATCCCTTCCATTCTCTTCCTATCCCTGTCCCTGTCCCTGTCCTTGTCCCTGTCCCTGTCCATGTCCCTGTCCCTGGCCCTGGCCCTGGCCCTGGCCCTGGCCCTGGCCTTGTCCCTGTACCTTTACCTTCTCTTGCCTTCCCTTCCCTTCCCTTCCCTTCCCTTCCTTTCCCTACCCTTCCCTTCCCTTCCCTTTCCCTTCCTATCCCTTCCCTTCTCTTCATGTCCCTGTCCCTGTCCCTCTCCCTGTCCCTGTCCCAGTCCCTGTCCCTGTCCCTGTCCCTTTCCCTTTCCCTTTCCCTTTCCCTTCCCTTCCCTTCCCTTCCCTTCCCTTCCCTTCCCTTCCCTTTAATTCCCTTCCCTTCCCTTCCTATCCCTGTACCTGTCCCTCTCCCTGTCCCTATCCCTGTCCCTTTCCCTTTCCCTTTCCCTTCCTTTCCCTTCCCTTCCCTTCCCTTCCCTTCCCTTCCCTTCCCTTCCCTGCCCTTCCCTTCCTATCCCTTCCCTTCTCTTCCTATCCCTGTCCCTGTCCCTGTCCCTGTCCCTGTCCCTGTCCCTGTCCCATTCCCTGTCCCTGTCCTTGTACCTGTCCCTGTCCCTGTCCTTGTCCCTGTCGCTTTACCTTCCCTTCCCTTCCCTTCTCTCTCCTTCCCTTCCCTTCCCTTCCCTTCCCTTCCCTTCCCTTCCTATCCTTGTCCCTGTCCCTGTCCCTGTCCCTGTCCCTGTCCCTTTACCTTCTCTTGCCTTCCCTTCCCTTCCCTTCCCTTCCTATCCCTTCCCTTCCCTTCCTATCCTTGTCCCTGTCCCTGTCCTTGTCCCTGTCGCTTTACCTTCCCTTCCCTTCTCCTGCCTTCCCTTCCCTTCCATTCCCTTCCCTTCCCTTCCCTTCCCTTCCTATCACTTCCCTTCTCTTCCTATCCCTGTCCCTGTCTCTGTCCCTGTTCCTGTCCCTGTCCCTATCCCTGTCCCTGTCCCTGTCCCTTTACCTTCCCTTCCCTTCCTTTCCTATCCCTTCCCTTCTCTTCCTATCCCTGTCCCTGTCCCTGTCCCTGTCCCTGTCCCTTTACCTTCCCTTCCCTTCCCTTCCTATCCCTTCCCTTCTCTTCCTATCCCTGTCTCAGTCCCAGTCCCTGTCCCTGTCCCTGTCCCTGTCCCTGTCCCTGTCCCTGTCCTTGTCCCTGTCCCTGTCCCTGTCCCTGTCCCTGTCCCTTTCCCTTTCCCTTTTCCTTTCCCTTCCCTTCCCTTCCCTTCCCTTCCCTTCCCTTCCCTTCCCTTCCCCTTCCCTTCCTATCCCTTCCCTTCTCTTCCTATCACTGTCCCTGTCCCTGTCCCTGTCCATGTCCCTGTCCCTGTCCCTGGCCCTGGCCTTGTCCCTGTACCTTTACCTTCTCTTGCCTTCCCTTCCCTTCCCTTCCCTTCCCTTCCCTTCCCTTCCCTTCCCTTCCCTTCCCTTCCCTTCCCTTCCCTTCCCTTCCCTTCCCTTCCCTTCCCTTCCCTTCCCTTCCCTTCCCTTCCCTTTCCCTTCCTATCCCTTCCCTTCTCTTCATGTCCCTGTCCCTGTCCCTCTCCCTGTCCCTGTCCCTGTCCCAGTCCCTGTCCCTGTCCCTGTCCCTTTCCCTTTCCCTTTCCCTTTCCCTTCCCTTCCCTTCCCTTCCCTTCCCTTCCCTTCCCTTCCCTTTAATTCCCTTCCCTTCCCTTCCTATCCCTGTACCTGTCCCTCTCCCTGTCCCTGTCCCTCTCCCTTTCCCTTCCTTTCCCTTCCCTTCCATTCCCTTCCCTTCCCTTCCCTGCCCTTCCCTTCCTATCCCTTCCCTTCTCTTCCTATCCCTGTCCCTGTCCCTGTCCCTGTCCCTGTCCCATTCCCTGTCCCTGTCCTTGTACCTGTCCCTGTCCCTGGCCTTGTCCCTGTCCCTGTTCCTTTACCTTCCCTTCCTTTCCCTTCCCTTCCCTTCCCTTCCCTTCCCCTTCCCATCCCTTCCCTTCCCTTTAATTCCCTTCCCTTCCTATCCCTTCTCTTCTCTTCCTATCCCTGTCTCAGTCTAAGTCTCTGTCCCTGTCCCTGTCCCTGTCCCTGTCCCTGTCCCTTTCCCTTTCCTTTTCCCTTTCCCTTCCCTTCCCTTCCCTTCCCTTCCCTTCCCTTCCCTTCCCTTCCCTTTAATTCCCTTCCCTTCCCTTCCTATCCCTGTACCTGTCCCTCTCCCTGTCCCTGTCCCTGTCCCTGTCCCTTTCCCTTTCCCTTTCCCTTCCTTTCCCTTCCCTTCCCTTCCCTTCCCTTCCCTGCCCTTCCCTTCCTATCCCTTCCCTTCTCTTCCTATTCCTGTCCCTGTCCCTGTCCCTGTCCCTGTCCCTGTCCCTGTCCCTGTCCCTGTCCCATTCCCTGTCCCTGTCCTTGTACCTGTCCCTGTCCCTGGCCTTGTCCCTGTCCCTGTCCCTTTACCTTCCCTTCCTTTCCCTTCCCTTCCCTTCCCTTCCCTTCCCTTCCCTTCCCTTCCCTTCCCTTCCCTTCCCTTCCCTTCCCTTCCCTTCCCTTCCCTTCCTTTCCCTTCCCTTCCCTTCCCCTTCCTATCCCTTCCCTTCCCTTTAATTCCCTTCCCTTCCTATCCCTTCTCTTCTCTTCCTATCCCTGTCTCAGTCTAAGTCTCTGTCCCTGTCCCTGTCCCTGTCCCTGTCCCTTTCCCTTTCCCTTTCCCTTCCCCTTCCTATCCCTTCCCTTCCCTTTAATTCCCTTCCCTTCCTATCCCTTCTCTTCTCTTCCTATCCCTGTCTCAGTCTAAGTCTCTGTCCCTGTCCCTGTCCCTGTCCCTGTCCCTTTCCCTTTCCCTTTCGCTTTCCCTTCCCTTCCCTTCCCTTCCCTTCCCTTCCCTTCCCTTCCCTTCCCTTCCCTTCCCTTCCCTTCCCTTCCCTTTCCTTCCTATCCCTTCCCTTCCCTTACCTTCCCTTCCCTTCCCTTCCCTTCCCTTCCCTTCCTATCCCTTCCCTTCTCTTCCTATCCCTGTCCCTGTCCCTGTCCCAGTCCCTGTCCCTTTCCCTGTCCCTGTCCCTGTCCCTGTCTCTGTCCCTGTTTCTTTACCTTCCCTTCCCTTCCCTACCCTTCCCTTCCCTTCCTATCCCTTCTCTTCTCTTCCTATCCCTGTCTCAGTCTAAGTCTCTGTCCCTGTCCCTGTCCCTGTCCCTGTCCCTGTCCCTTTCCCTTTCCCTTTCCCTTTCCCTTCCCTTCCCTTCCCTTCCCTTCCCTTCCCTTCCCTTCCCTTCCCTTCCCTTTCATTCCTATCCCTTCCCTACCCTTCCCTTCCCTTCCCTTCCCTTCCCTTCCCTTCCCTTCCCTTCCCTTCCCTTCCCTTCCCTTCCTATCCCTTCCCTTCTCTTCCTATCCCTGTCCCTGTCCCTGTCCCTGTCCCTGTCCCTGTTCCTATCGCTGTCCCTGTCCCTCTCCCTGTACCTGTCCCTGTCCCTGGCCTTGTCCCTGTCCCTGTCCCTGTCCCCTTCCCTTTCCCTTTCCCTTTCCCTTCCCTTCCCTTCCCTTCCCTTTCGTTCCTATCCCTTCCCTTCCCTTCCCTTCCCTTCCTATCCCTTCCCTTCTCTTCCTATCCCTGTCCCTGTCCCTGTCCCTTTACCTTCCCTTCCCTATCCTTCCCTTCCCTTCCTATCCCTTCCCTTCTCTTCCTATCCCTGTCTCAGTAGAAGTCCCTGTCCCTGTCCCTGTCCCTGTCCCTGACCCTGACCCTGTCCCTGTCCCTGTCCCTTAACCTTTCCCTTTCCCTTTCCCTTTCCCTTTCCCTTTCCCTTTCCCTTCCCTTCTCTTGCCTTCCCTTCCCTTCCCTTCCCTTCCCTTCCCTTCCCTTCCCTTCCCTTCCCTTCCCTTCCCTTCCCTTTCCCTTCCTATCCCTTCTCTTCATGTCCCTGTCCCTGTCCCTGTCCCTGTCCCAGTCCCTGTCCGTGTCCCTGTCCCTGTCCCTGTCCCTGTCCCTTTCCCTTTCCCTTTCCCTTTCCCTTCCCTTCCCTTCCCTTCCCTTCCCTTTAATTCCCTTCCCTTCCTATCCCTGTACCTGTCCCTCTCCCTGTCCCTGTCCCTGTCCCTTTCCCTTTCCCTTTCCCTTTCCCTTCCTTTCCCTTCCCTTCCCTTCCCTTCCCTGCCCTTCCCTTCCTATCCCTTCCCTTCTCTTCCTATCCCTGTCCCTGTCCCTGTCCCTGTCCCTGTCCTTGTCCCATTCCCTGTCCCTGTCCTTGTACCTGTCCCTGTCCCTGGCCTTGTACCTGTCCCTGTCCCTTTACTTTCCCTTCCTTTCCCTTCCCTTCCCTTCCCTTCCCTTCCCTTCCCTTCCCTTCCCTTCCCTTCCCTTCCCTTCCCTTCCCTTCCCTTCCTATCCCTTCCCTTCTCTTCCTATCCCTGTACCTGTCCCTGTCCCTGGCCTTGTCCCTGTCCCTGTCCCTTTACCTTCCCTTCCCTTCCCTTCCCTTCTCTTCCCCTTCCTATCCCTTCCCTTCCCTTTAATTCCCTTCCCTTCCTATCCCTTCTCTTCTCTTCCTATCTCTGTACCTGTCCCTGTCCCTGGCCTTGTCCCTGTCCCTGTTTCTTTACCTTCCCTTCCCTTCCCTACCCTTCCCTTCCCTTCCTATCCCTTCCCTTCTCTTCCTATCCCTGTCCTTGTCCCTGTCCCTGTCCCTGTCCCTGACCATGTCCCTGTCCCTGTCCCTGTCCCTGTCCCTTTCCCTTTCCCTTTCCCTTTCCCTTCCCTTCCCTTCCCTTCCCTTTCGTTCCTATCCCTTCCCTTCCCTTCCCTTCCCTTCCTATCCCTTCCCTTCTCTTCCTATCCCTGTACCTGTCCCTGTCCCTGTCCCTGTCCCTGTCCCTTAACGTTTCCCTTTCCCTTTCCCTTCCCTTCCCTTTCCTTCCCTTCCCTTCCCTTCCCTTCCTATCCCATCCCTTCCCTTCTCTTCCTATACCTGTCCCTGTCCCTGTCCCTGTCTCTTTCCCTTTCCCTTCCCTTCCCTCCCCTTCCCTTCCCTTCCCTTCCCTTCCCTTCCCTTCCTATCCCTTCCCTTCTCTTCCTATCCCTGTCCCTGTCCCTGTCCCTGTCCCTGTCCCTTTACCTTCCCTTCCCTTCCCTTCCTATCCCTTCCCTTCTCTTCCTATCCCTGTCTCAGTCCCAGTCCCTGTCCCTGTCCCTGTCCCTGTCCCTGTCCCTGTCCTTGTCCCTGTCCCTGTCCCTGTCCCTGTCCCTGTCCCTTTCCCTTTCCCTTTTCCTTTCCCTTCCCTTCCCTTCCCTTCCCTTCCCTTCCCTTCCCCTTCCCTTCCTATCCCTTCCCTTCTCTTCCTATCACTGTCCCTGTCCCTGTCCCTGTCCATGTCCCTGGCCCTGGCCCTGGCCTTGTCCCTGTACCTTTACCTTCTCTTGCCTTCCCTTCCCTTCCCTTCCCTTCCCTTCCCTTCCCTTCCCTTCCCTTCCCTTCCCTTCCCTTCCCTTCCCTTCCCTTTCCCTTCCTATCCCTTCCCTTCTCTTCATGTCCCTGTCCCTGTCCCTCTCCCTGTCCCTGTCCCTGTCCCAGTCCCTGTCCCTGTCCCTGTCCCTGTCCCTTTCCCTTTCCCTTTCCCTTTCCCTTTCCCTTCCCTTCCCTTCCCTTCCCTTCCCTTCCCTTTAATTCCCTTCCCTTCCCTTCCTATCCCTGTACCTGTCCCTCTCCCTGTCCCTGTCCCTCTCCCTTTCCCTTCCTTTCCCTTCCCTTCCATTCCCTTCCCTTCCCTTCCCTGCCCTTCCCTTCCTATCCCTTCCCTTCTCTTCCTATCCCTGTCCCTGTCCCTGTCCCTGTCCCTGTCCCATTCCCTGTCCCTGTCCTTGTACCTGTCCCTGTCCCTGGCCTTGTCCCTGTCCCTGTTCCTTTACCTTCCCTTCCTTTCCCTTCCCTTCCCTTCCCTTCCCTTCCCCTTCCCATCCCTTCCCTTCCCTTTAATTCCCTTCCCTTCCTATCCCTTCTCTTCTCTTCCTATCCCTGTCTCAGTCTAAGTCTCTGTCCCTGTCCCTGTCCCTGTCCCTGTCCCTTTCCCTTTCCTTTTCCCTTTCCCTTCCCTTCCCTTCCCTTCCCTTCCCTTCCCTTCCCTTCCCTTTAATTCCCTTCCCTTCCTATCCCTGTACCTGTCCCTCTCCCTGTCCCTGTCCCTGTCCCTTTCCCTTTCCCTTTCCCTTCCTTTCCCTTCCCTTCCCTTCCCTTCCCTTCCCTTCCCTTCCCTGCCCTTCCCTTCCTATCCCTTCCCTTCTCTTCCTATTCCTGTCCCTGTCCCTGTCCCTGTCCCTGTCCCTGTCCCTGTCCCTGTCCCTGTCCCTGTCCCATTCCCTGTCCCTGTCCTTGTACCTGTCCATGTCCCTGGCCTTGTCCCTGTCCCTGTCCCTTTACCTTCCCTTCCTTTCCCTTCCCTTCCCTTCCCTTCCCTTCCCTTCCCTTCCCTTCCCTTCCCTTCCCTTCCCTTCCCTTCCCTTCCTTTCCCTTCCCTTCCCTTCCCCTTCCTATCCCTTCCCTTCCCTTTAATTCCCTTCCCTTCCTATCCCTTCTCTTCTCTTCCTATCCCTGTCTCAGTCTAAGTCTCTGTCCCTGTCCCTGTCCCTGTCCCTTTCCCTTTCCCTTTCGCTTTCCCTTCCCTTCCCTTCCCTTCCCTTCCCTTCCCTTCCCTTCCCTTCCCTTCCCTTCCCTTCCCTTCCCTTCCCTTCCCTTCCCTTCCCTTCCCTTTCCTTCCTATCCCTTCCCTTCCCTTACCTTCCCTTCCCTTCCCTTCCCTTCCCTTCCCTTCCCTTCCCTTCCCTTCCCTTCCCTTCCCTTCCCTTCCCTTCCTATCCCTTCCCTTCTCTTCCTATCCCTGTCCCTGTCCCTGTCCCAGTCCCTGTCCCTTTCCCTGTCCCTGTCCCTGTCCCTGTCCCTGTCTCTGTCCCTGTTTCTTTACCTTCCCTTCCCTTCCCTACCCTTCCCTTCCCTTCCTATCCCTTCCCTTCTCTTCCTATCCCTGTCCCTGTCCCTGTCCCTGTCCCTGTCCCTGTCCCTGACCATGTCCCTGTCCCTGTCCCTGTCCCTGTCCCTGTCCCTGTCCCTGTCCCTTTCCCTTTCCCTTTCCCTTTCCCTTTCCCTTTCCCTTTCCCTTTCCTTTCCCTTCCCTTACTTCCTATCCCTTCCCTTCTCTTCCTATCCCTGTCCCTGTCCCTGTCCCTGTCCCTGTCCCTTAACGTTTCCCTTTCCATTTCCCTTCCCTTCCCTTTCCTTCCCTTCCCTTCCCTTCCCTTCCCTTCCTATCCCTTCCCTTCCCTTCTCTTCCTATACCTGTCCCTGTCCCTGTCCCTGTTCCTTTACCTTCCCTTCCCTTCCCTTCCCTTCCCCTTCCCATCCCTTCCCTTCCCTTTAATTCCCTTCCCTTCCTATCCCTTCTCTTCTCTTCCTATCCCTGTCTCAGTCTAAGTCTCTGTCCCTGTCCCTGTCCCTGTCCCTGTCCCTGTCCCTTTCCCTTTCCCTTTCCCTTTCCCTTCCCTTCCCTTCCCTTCCCTTCCCTTCCCTTCCCTTCCCTTCCCTTTCATTCCTATCCCTTCCCTACCCTTCCCTACCCTTCCCTTCCCTTCCCTTCCCTTCCCTTCCCTTCCCTTCCCTTCCCTTCCTATCCCTTCCCTTCTCTTCCTATCCCTGTCCCTGTCCCTGTCCCTGTCCCTGTCCCTGTTCCTATCGCTGTCCCTGTCCCTCTCCCTGTACCTGTCCCTGTCCCTGGCCTTGTCCCTGTCCCTGTCCCTGTCCCCTTCCCTTTCCCTTTCCCTTTCCCTTTCCCTTCCCTTCCCTTCCCTTCCCTTTCGTTCCTATCCCTTCCCTTCCCTTCCCTTCCCTTCCTATCCCTTCCCTTCTCTTCCTATCCCTGTCCCTGTCCCTGTCCCTTTACCTTCCCTTCCCTATCCTTCCCTTCCCTTCCTATCCCTTCCCTTCTCTTCCTATCCCTGTCTCAGTAGAAGTCCCTGTCCCTGTCCCTGTCCCTGTCCCTGACCCTGACCCTGACCCTGTCCCTGTCCCTGTCCCTTAACCTTTCCCTTTCCCTTTCCCTTTCCCTTTCCCTTTCCCTTTCCCTTCCCTTCTCTTGCCTTCCCTTCCCTTCCCTTCCCTTCCCTTTCCCTTCCTATCCCTTCTCTTCATGTCCCTGTCCCTGTCCCTGTCCCTGTCCCAGTCCCTGTCCCTGTCCCTGTCCCTGTCCCTGTCCCTTTCCCTTTCCCTTTCCCTTTCCCTTCCCTTCCCTTCCCTTCCCTTCCCTTTAATTCCCTTCCCTTCCTATCCCTGTACCTGTCCCTCTCCCTGTCCCTGTCCCTGTCCCTTTCCCTTTCCCTTTCCCTTCCTTTCCCTTCCCTTCCCTTCCCTTCCCTTCCCTGCCCTTCCCTTCCTATCCCTTCCCTTCTCTTCCTATCCCTGTCCCTGTCCCTGTCCCTGTCCCTGTCCTTGTCCCATTCCCTGTCCCTGTCCTTGTACCTGTCCCTGTCCCTGGCCTTGTACCTGTCCCTGTCCCTTTACTTTCCCTTCCTTTCCCTTCCTTTCCCTTCCTTTCCCTTCCCTTCCCTTCCCTTCCCTTCCCTTCCCTTCCCTTCCCTTCCCTTCCCTTCCCTTCCCTTCCCTTCCCTTCCCTTCCCTTCCCTTCCCTTCCCTTCCCTTCCCTTCCCTTCCCTTCCTATCCCTTCCCTTCTCTTCCTATCCCTGTACCTGTCCCTGTCCCTGGCCTTGTCCCTGTCCCTGTCCCTTTACCTTCCCTTCCCTTCCCTTCTCTTCCCCTTCCTATCCCTTCCCTTCCCTTTAATTCCCTTCCCTTCCTATCCCTTCTCTTCTCTTCCTATCCCTGTACCTGTCCCTGTCCCTGGCCTTGTCCCTGTCCCTGTTTCTTTACCTTCCCTTCCCTTCCCTACCCTTCCCTTCCCTTCCTATCCCTTCCCTTCTCTTCCTATCCCTGTCCTTGTCCCTGTCCCTGTCCCTGTCCCTGACCATGTCCCTGTCCCTGTCCCTGTCCCTGTCCCTTTCCCTTTCCCTTTCCCTTTCCCTTCCCTTCCCTTCCCTTCCCTTCCCTTTCGTTCCTATCCCTTCCCTTCCCTTCCCTTCCCTTCCTATCCCTTCCCTTCTCTTCCTATCCCTGTACCTGTCCCTGTCCCTGTCCCTGTCCCTGTCCCTTAACGTTTCCCTTTCCCTTTCCCTTCCCTTCCCTTTCCTTCCCTTCCCTTCCCTTCCCTTCCTATCCCATCCCTTCCCTTCTCTTCCTATACCTGTCCCTGTCCCTGTCCCTGTCTCTTTCCCTTTCCCTTCCCTTCCCTTCCCTTCCCTTTCCTTCCCTTCCCTTCCCTTTCCTATCCCTTCCCTTCTCTTCCTATCCCTGTACCTGTCCCTGTCCCTGGCCTTCTCCCTGTCCCTGTCCCTTTACCTTCCCTTCCCTTCCCTTCCCTTCTCTTCCCCTTCCTATCCCTTCCCTTCCCTTTAATTCCCTTCCTATCCCTTCTCTTCTCTTCCTATCCCTGTCTCAGTCTAAGTCTCTGTCCCTGTCCCTGTCCCTTTCCCTTTCCCTTTCCCTTTCCCTTTCCCTTCCCTTCCCTTCCCTTCCCTTTCCTTCCTATCCCTTCCCTTCCCTTCCCTTCCCTTCCCTTCCCTTCCCTTCCCTTCCCTTCCCTTCCCTTCTCTTCCTATCCCTGTCCCTGTCCCTGTCCCAGTCCCTGTCCCTTTCCCTGTCCCTGTCCCTGTCCCTGTCCCTGTCCCTGTCCCTGTCCCTGTCCCTGTCCCTGTCCCTGTTTCTTTACCTTCCCTTCCCTTCCCTACCCTTCCCTTCCCTTCCTATCCCTTCCCTTCTCTTCCTATCCCTGTCCTTGTCCCTGTCCCTGTCCCTGTCCCTGACCATGTCCCTGTCCCTGTCCCTGTCCCTTTCCCTTTCCCTTCCCTTCCCTTCCCTTCCCTTCCCTTTCGTTCCTATCCCTTCCCTTCCCTTCCTATCCCTTCCCTTCTCTTCCTATCCCTGTACCTGTCCCTGTCCCTGTCCCTGTCCCTTAACGTTTCCCTTTCCCTTTCCCTTCCCTTCCCTTTCCTTCCCTTCCCTTCCCTTCCTATCCCTTCCCTTCCCTTCTCTTCCTATACCTGTCCCTGTCCCTGTCCCTGTCTCTTTCCCTTTCCCTTCCCTTCCCTTCCCTTCCCTTCCCTTTAATTCCCTTCCCTTCCTATCCCTTCCCTTCTCTTCCTATCCCTGTCCCTGTCCCTGTCCCAGTCCCTGTCCCTTTCGCTCTCCCTGTCCCTTTCCCTTTCCCTTCCTTTCTCTTCCCTTCCCTTCCCTTCCCTTCCCTTCCCTTCCCTTCCCTTCCCTTCCCTTCCCTGCCCTTCCCTTCCTATCCCTTCCCTTCTCTTCCTATCCCTGTCCCTGTCCCTGTCCCTGTCCTTGTACCTGTCCCTGTCCCTGTCCCTGTCCCTGTCCTTGTACCTGTCCCTGTCCCTGGCCTTGTCCCTGTCCCTGTCCCTTTACCTTCCCTTCCCTTCCCTTCCCTTCCCTTCTCTTCCCCTTCCTATCCCTTCCCTTCCCTTTAATTCCCTTCCCTTCCTATCCCTTCTCTTCTCTTCCTATCACTTTCTCAGTCTAAGTCTCTGTCCCTGTCCCTGTCCCTGTCCCTGTCCCTTTCCCTTTCCCTTTCCCTTTCCCTTTCCCTTCCCTTCCCTTCCCTTCCCTTCCCTTCCCTTCCCTTCCCTTCCCTTTCATTCCTATCCCTTCCCTTCCCTTCCCTTCCCTTCCCTTCCCTTCCCTTCCCTTCCCTTCCTATCCCTTCCCTTCTCTTCCTATCCCTGTCCCTGTCCCTGTCCCTGTCCCTGTCCCTGTCCCTGGCCCTGTCCCTGGCCTTGTACCTGTCCCTTTACCTTCCCTTCTCTTGCCTTCCCTTCCCTTCCCTTCCCTTCCCTTCCCTTCCCTTCCCTTCCCTTCCCTTCCCTGCCCTTCCCTTCCTATCCCTTCCCTTCTCTTCCTATCCCTG
>NW_027285998.1:45000-60000 GCF_036169615.1 Heliangelus exortis
GTCCCTTTCCCTTTCCCTTTCCCTTCCTTTCCTTTCCCTTCCCTTCCCTGCCCTTCCCTTCCTATCCCTTCCCTTCTCTTCCTATCCCCGTCCCTGTCCCTGTCCCTGTCCCTGTCCCTGTCCCTGTCCTTGTACCTGTCCCTGTCCCTGGCCTTGTCCCTGTCCCTGTCCCTTTACCTTCCCTTCCCTTCCATTCCCTTCCCTTCCCTTCCCTTCCCCTTCCTATCCCTTCCCTTCCCTTTAATTCCCTTCCCTTCCTATCCCTTCTCTTCTCTTCCTATCCCTGTCTCAGTCTAAGTCTCTGTCCCTGTCCCTGTCCCTGTCCCTTTCCCTTTCCCTTTCCCTTTCCCTTCCCTTCCCTTCCCTTCCCTTCCCTTCCCTTCCCTTCCCTTCCCTTCCCTTCCCTTCCCTTCCCTTTTCTTTCTTATCCCTTCCCTTCCCTTCCCTTCCCTTCCCTTCCTATCCCTTCCCTTCTCTTCCTATCCCTGTCCCTGTCCCTGTCCCTGTCCCTGTCCTTGTACCTGTCCCTTTACCTTCCCTTCTCTTGCGTTCCCTTCCCTTCCCTTCCCTTCCCTTCTCTTCCCTTCCCTTCCCTTCCCTTCCCTTCCCTTCCCTTCCCTTCCCTTCCCTTCCCATCCCTTCCCTTCCCTTCCCTTCCATTCCCTTCCCTTCCATTCCCTTCCCTTCCTATCACTTCCCTTCTCTTCCTATCCCTGTCCTTGTACCTGTCCCTCTTCCTGTCCCTGTCCCTATCCCTGTCCCTGTCCCTTTACCTTTACCTTCCCTTCCCTTCCTTTCCTATCCCTTCCCTTGTCTTCCTATCCCTGTCCCTGTCCCTGTCCCTGTCCCTGTCCCTGTCCCTGTTTCTTTACCTTTACTTCCCTTCCCTTCCCTACCCTTCCTATCCCTTCCCTTCTCTTCCTATCCCTGTCCCTGTCCCTGTCCCTGACCCTGACCCTGTCCCTGTCCCTGTCCCTGTCCCTGTCCCTGTCCCTGTCCCTGTCCCTGTCCCTTTCCCTTTCCCTTCCTTTCCCTTCCCTTCCCTTCCCTTCCCTTCCCTTCCCTTCCCTTCCCTTCCCTTCCCTTCCCTTCCCTTCCCTTCTCTTGCCTTCCTTTCCCTTCCCTTCCCTTCCCTTCCCTTCCCTTCCCTTCCCTTCCCTTCCCTTCCCTTCCCTTCCCTTCCCTTCCCTTCCCTTCCCTTCCCTTCCCTTCCCTTCCCTTCCCTTCCCTTCCCTTCCCTTCCCTTCCCTTCCCTTCCCTTCCCTTCCCTTCCCTTCCCTTCCCTTCCCTTCCCTTCCCTTCCCTTCCCTTCCCTTTCCTTCCCTTCCCTTCCCTTCCCTTCCCTTCCCTTCCCTTCCCTTCCCTTCCCTTCCCTTCCCTTCCCTTTCCCTTTCCCTTTCCCTTTCCCTTTCCCTTCCCTTCCCTTCCCTTCCCTTCCCTTCCCTTCCCTTCCCTTCCCTTCCCTTCCCTTCTCTTCCCTTTCCTTCTTATCCCTTCCCTTCCCTTCCCTTCCCTTCCTATCCCTTCCCTTCTCTTCCTATCCCTGTCCCTGTCCCTGTCCCTGTCCCTGGCCTTGTACCTGTCCCTTTACCTTCCCTTCTCTTGCCTTCCCTTCCCTTCCCTTCCCTTCCCTTCTCTTCCCTTCCCTTCCCTTCCCTTCCCTTCCCTTCCCTTCCCTTCCGTTCCCTTCCCTTCCCTTCCCTTCCCTTCCCTTCCCTTTTCCCTTCCCTTCCCTTCCCTTCCCTTCCCTTCCCTTTCCCTTCCTATCCCTTCCCTTCCCTTTAATTCCCTTCTCTTCCTATCCCTTCTCTTTTCTTCTCCTTATCCCTTCTCTTCTCTTCCTATCCCTGTCCCTGTCCCTGTCCCTGTCCCAGTCCCTGTCCCTGTCCCTGTCCCTGGCCCTGGCCCTGGCCCTTGCCCTGGCCCTGGTCCTGGCCCTGGCCCTGGCCCTTTCTTTTTCCTTCCCTTCCCTTCCCTTCCCTTCCCTTCCCTTCCCATCTTTTCCTGTCCCTGTCCCTGTCCCTGGCCCTGTCCCTGGCCCTGGCCCTGGCCCTGGCCCTGGCCCTGGCCCTTTCTTTTCCCTTCCCTTCCCTTCCCTTCCCTTCCCTTCCCTTCCCTTCCCTTCCCTTCCCTTCCCTTCCCTTCCCTTCCCTTCCCTTCCCTTCCCTTCCCTTCCCTTCCCTTCCCTTCCCATCCCTTCCCTTCCCTTCCCTTCCATTCCCTTCCCTTCCATTCCCTTCCCTTCCTATCACTTCCCTTCTCTTCCTATCCCTGTCCCTGTACCTGTCCCTCTTCCTGTCCCTGTCCCTATCCCTGTCCCTGTCCCTGTCCCTTTACCTTTACCTTCCCTTCCCTTCCTTTCCTATCCCTTCCCTTGTCTTCCTATCCCTGTCCCTGTCCCTGTCCCTGTCCCTGTCCCTGTCCCTGTTTCTTTACCTTTACTTCCCTTCCCTTCCCTACCCTTCCTATCCCTTCCCTTCTCTTCCTATCCCTGTCCCTGACCCTGACGCTGTCCCTGTCCCTGTCCCTGTCCCTGTCCCTGTCCCTGTCCCTTTCCCTTTCCCTTTCCCTTCCTTTCCCTTCCCTTCCCTGCCCTTCCCTTCCTATCCCTTCCCTTCTCTTCCTATCCCTGTCCCTGTCCCTGTCCCTGTCCCTGTCCCTGTCCCTGTCCCTGTCCTTGTACCTGTCCCTGTCCCTGGCCTTGTCCCTGTCCCTGTCCCTTTACCTTCCCTTCCCTTCCCTTCCCTGCCCTTCCCTTCCTATCCCTTCGCTTCTCTTCCTATCCCTGTCCCTGTCCCTGTCCCTGTTCCTGTCGCTGTCCCTGTCCCTCTCCCTGTACCTGTCCCTGTCCCTGTCCCTGTCCCTCTCCCTGTCCCTTTCCCTTTCCCTTCCCTTCCCTTCCCTTCCCTTCCCTTCCCTTCCCTTCCCTTTCGTTCCTATCCCTTCCCTTCCCTTCCCTTCCCTTCCCTTCCTATCCTTTCCCTTCTCTTCCTATCCCTGTCCCTGTCCCTGTCCCTGGCCTTGTCCCTGTCGCTTTACCTTCCCTTCCCTTCCCTTCTCTTGCCTTCCTTTCCCTTCCCTTCCCTTCCCTTCCCTTCCCTTCCCTTCCCTTCCCTTCCCTTCCCTTCCCTTCCCTTCCCTTCCCTTCCCTTCCCTTCCCTTCCCTTCCCTTCCCTTCCCTTCCCTTCCCTTCCCTTCCCTTCCCTTCCCTTCCCTTCCCTTCCCTTCCCTTCCCTTCCCTTCCCTTCCCTTCCCTTCCCTTCCCTTCCCTTCTCTTGCCTTCCTTTCCCTTCCCTTCCCTTCCCTTCCCTTCCCTTCCCTTCCCTTCCCTTCCCTTCCCTTCCCTTCCCTTCCCTTCCCTTCCCTTCCCTTCCCTTCCCTTCCCTTCCCTTCCCTTCCCTTCCCTTCCCTTCCCTTCCCTTCCCTTCCCTTCCCTTCCCTTCCCTTCCCTTCCCTTCTCTTCCTATCCCTTTTCTTCTCTTCCTATCCCTGTCCCTGTCCATGTCCCTGTCCCTGGCCCTGGCCCTGGCCCTGGCCCTGGCCCTGGCCCTGGCCTTGTCCCCGTCCCATTACCTTCCCTTCCCTTCCCTTCCCTTCCCTTCCCATCCCTTCCCTTCCCATCCCTTCCCTTCTCTTCCTGCCCCTTCCCCTGCCCCTGTCCCTGTCCCTGTCCCTGTCCCTGTCCCTGACCCTGACCCTATCCCTGTCCTTGTCCCTGTCCCTATCCCTTTCCCTTTCCCTGTCTCTTTACCTTCCCTTCCCTTCCCTTCCCTTCCCTTCCATTCCCTTCCCTTCCCTTCCTATCCCTTCCCTTCTCTTCCTATCCCTGTCCCTGTCCATGTCCCTGGCCCTGGCCCTGGCCCTGGCCCTGGCCCTGGCCCTGGCCCTGGCCCTGGCCTTGTCCCCGTCCCATTACCTTCCCTTCCCTTCCCTTCCCTTCCCTTCCCTTCCCTTCCCTTCCCTTCCCTTCCCTTCCCTTCCCTTCCCTTCCCTTCCCTACCCTACCCTTCCCTTCCCTTCCCTTCCCTTCCCTTCCCTACCCTTCCCTTCCCTTTCCCTTCCTATCCCTTCCCTTCCCTTTAATTCCCTTCTCTTCCTATCCCTTCTCTTCTCTTCCTATCCCTGTCCTTGTCCCTGTCCCTGTCCCTGTCCTTGTCCCTGACCCTGTCCTAGTCCCTGTCCCTGTCCCTGTCCCTGTCCCTGTCCCTGTCCATTTACCTTCCCTTCCCTTCCCTTCCCTTCCCTTCCCTTCCCTTCCCTGCCCTTCCCTTCCCTTTTCTACCCTTCCCTTCCCTTCCCTTCCCTTCCCTTCCCTTCCCTTCCCTTCCCTTCCCTTTCCCTTCCTATCCCTTCCCTTCCCTTCAATTCCCTTCCCTTCCCTTCCCTTCCCTTCCCTTCCCTTCCCTTCAATTCTCTTCCCTTCCCTTCCCTTCCCTTCCCTTCCCTTCCCTTCCCTTCCCTTCCCTTCCCTTCCCTTCCCTTCCCATCCCTTCCCTTCCCATCCCTTCCCTTCTCTTCCTGCCCCTTCCCCTGCCCCTGTCCCTGTCCCTGTCCCTGTCCCTGTCCCTGTCCCTGTCCCTGTCCCTGCCCTGTCCCTGTCCCTGTCACTTTCACTTCCCTTCCCTTCCCTTCCCTTCCCTTCCCATCCCTTCCCTTCCCTTCTCTTTCTGTCCCTTTCCCTGTCCCTGTCCCTGCCCTGTCCCTGTCCCTTTCCCTTCCCTTCCCTTCCCTTCCCTTCCCTTCCCTTCCCTTCCCTTCCCTTCCCTTCCCTTCCCTTCCCTTCCCTTCCTATCCCTTCCCTTCTCTTCCTGTCCCTGTCCCTGTCCCTGTCCCTGTCCCTGTCCCTGTCCCTGTCCCTTTCCCTTTCCCTTTCCCTTCCTATCCCTTCCCTTCCCTTCCCTTCCCTTCCTATCCTTTCCCTTCTCTTCCTATCCCTGTCCCTGTCCCTGGCCCTGGCCTTGTCCCTGTCGCTTTACCTTCCCTTCCCTTCCCTTCCCTTCTCTTGCCTTCCTTTCCCTTCCCTTCCCTTCCCTTCCCTTCCCTTCCCTTCCCTTCCCTTCCCTTCCCTTCCCTTCCCTTCCCTTCCCTTCCCTTCCCTTCCCTTCCCTTCCCTTCCCTTCCCTTCCCTTCCCTGCCCTTCCCTTCCCTTCCCTTTTCTACCCTTCCCTTCCCTTCCCTTCCCTTCCCTTCCCTTCCCTTCCCTTCAATTCTCTTCCCTTCCCTTCCCTTCCCTTCCCTTCCCTTCCCTTCCTTTCCCTTCCCTTCCCTTCCCTTCCCATCCCTTCCCTTCCCATCCCTTCCCTTCTCTTCCTGCCCCTTCCCCTGCCCCTGTCCCTGTCCCTGTCCCTGTCCCTGTCCCTGTCCCTGCCCTGTCCCTGTCACTTTCACTTCCCTTCCCTTCCCTTCCCTTCCCTTCCCTTCCCATCCCTTCCCTTCCCTTCTCTTTCTGTCCCTTTCCCTGTCCCTGTCCCTTTCCCTTCCCTTCCCTTCCCTTCCCTTCCCTTCCCTTCCCTTCTCTTCCTATCCCTTCCCTTCTCTTCCTGTCCCTGTCCCTGTCCCTGTCCCTGTCCCTGTCCCTGTCCCTGTCCCTGTCCCTGTCCCTGTCCCTGTCCTTGTCCCAGTACCTGTCCCTGCCCCTGTCCCTTTCCCTTTCCCTTTCCCTTCCTTTCCCTTCCCTTCCCTTCCCTTCCCTTCCCTTCCCTTCCCTTCCCTTCCCTGCCCTTCCCTTCCTATCCCTTCCCTTCTCTTCCTATCCCTGTCCCTGTCCCTGTCCCTCTCCCTGTCCCTGTCCCTGTCCCTGTCCTTGTACCTGTCCCTGTCCCTGGCCTTGTCCCTGTCCCTTTACCTTCCCTTCCCTTCCCTTCCCTTCCCTGCCCTTCCCTTCCTATCCCTTCCCTTCTCTTACTATCCCTGTCCCTGTCCCTGTCCCTGTCCCTGTCCCTGTCCCTGTCCCTGTCCCTGTTCCTGTCGCTGTCCCTGTCCCTCTCCCTGTCCCTGTCCCTGTCCCTGTCCCTGTCCCTGTCCCTGTCCCTTTCCCTTTCCCTTCCCTTCCCTTCCCTTCCCTTCCCTTCCCTTCCCTTTCGTTCCTATCCCTTTCCTTCCCTTCCCTTCCCTTCCCTTCCTATCCTTTCCCTTCTCTTCCTATCCCTGTCCCTGTCCCTGGCCTTGTCCCTGTCGCTTTACCTTCCCTTCCCTTCCCTTCTCTTGCCTTCCCTTCCCTTCCCTTCCCTTCCCTTCCCTTCCCTTCCCTTCCCTTCCCTTCCCTACCCTTCCCTTCCCTTCTCTTCCTATCCCTTCTCTTCTCTTCCTATCCCTTCTCTTCTCTTCCTATCCCTGTCCCTGTCCATGTCCCTGTCCCTGTCCCTGTCCCTGGCCCTGGCCCTGGCCCTGGCCCTGGCCTTGTCCCCGTCCCATTACCTTCCCTTCCCTTCCCTACCCTTCCCTTCCCTTCCCTTCTCTTCCTTTCCCTGTCTCAGTCCCAGTCCCAGTCCCTGTCCCTGTCCCTGTTACTGTCCCTGACCCTGTTCCTGTCCCTGTCCCTTTCGCTTTCCCTTTCCCTTTCCCTTCCTATCCCTTCCCTTCCCTTCCCTTCCCTTCCTATCCTTTCCCTTCTCTTCCTATCCCTGTCACTGTCCCTGGCCCTGTCCCTGTCCCTGCCCTGTCCCTGTCCCTGTCACTTTCACTTCCCTTCCCTTCCCTTCCCTTCCCTTCCCATCCCTTCCCTTCCCTTCTCTTTCTGTCCCTTTCCCTGTCCCTGTCCCTGCCCTGTCCCTGTCCCTTTCCCTTCCCTTCCCTTCCCTTCCCTTCCCTTCCCTTCCCTTCCCTTCCCTTCCCTTCCCTTCCCTTCCCTTCCCTTCCCTTCCCTTCCCTGCCCTTCCCTTCCCTTCCCTTTTCTACCCTTCCCTTCCCTTCCCTTCCCTTCCCTTCCCTTCCCTTCCCTTCAATTCTCTTCCCTTCCCTTCCCTTCCCTTCCCTTCCCTTCCCTTCCCTTCCCTTCCCATCCCTTCCCTTCCCATCCCTTCCCTTCTCTTCCTGCCCCTTCCCCTGCCCCTGTCCCTGTCCCTGTCCCTGTCCCTGTCCCTGTCCCTGCCCTGTCCCTGTCACTTTCACTTCCCTTCCCTTCCCTTCCCTTCCCTTCCCTTCCCATCCCTTCCCTTCCCTTCTCTTTCTGTCCCTTTCCCTGTCCCTGTCCCTTTCCCTTCCCTTCCCTTCCCTTCCCTTCCCTTCCCTTCCCTTCCCTTCCCTTCCTATCCCTTCCCTTCTCTTCCTGTCCCTGTCCCTGTCCCTGTCCCTGTCCCTGTCCCTGTCCCTGTCCCTGTCCCTGTCCCTGTCCTTGTCCCAGTACCTGTCCCTGCCCCTGTCCCTTTCCCTTTCCCTTTCCCTTCCTTTCCCTTCCCTTCCCTTCCCTTCCCTTCCCTTCCCTTCCCTTCCCTTCCCTGCCCTTCCCTTCCTATCCCTTCCCTTCTCTTCCTATCCCTGTCCCTGTCCCTGTCCCTCTCCCTGTCCCTGTCCCTGTCCCTGTCCTTGTACCTGTCCCTGTCCCTGGCCTTGTCCCTGTCCCTTTACCTTCCCTTCCCTTCCCTTCCCTTCCCTGCCCTTCCCTTCCTATCCCTTCCCTTCTCTTACTATCCCTGTCCCTGTCCCTGTCCCTGTCCCTGTCCCTGTCCCTGTCCCTGTCCCTGTTCCTGTCGCTGTCCCTGTCCCTCTCCCTGTCCCTGTCCCTGTCCCTGTCCCTGTCCCTGTCCCTGTCCCTTTCCCTTTCCCTTCCCTTCCCTTCCCTTCCCTTCCCTTCCCTTCCCTTTCGTTCCTATCCCTTTCCTTCCCTTCCCTTCCCTTCCCTTCCTATCCTTTCCCTTCTCTTCCTATCCCTGTCCCTGTCCCTGGCCTTGTCCCCTGTCGCTTTACCTTCCCTTCCCTTCCCTTCTCTTGCCTTCCCTTCCCTTCCCTTCCCTTCCCTTCCCTTCCCTTCCCTTCCCTTCCCTTCCCTTCCCTTCCCTACCCTTCCCTTCCCTTCTCTTCCTATCCCTTCTCTTCTCTTCCTATCCCTTCTCTTCTCTTCCTATCCCTGTCCCTGTCCATGTCCCTGTCCCTGTCCCTGGCCCTGGCCCTGGCCCTGGCCCTGGCCTTGTCCCCGTCCCATTACCTTCCCTTCCCTTCCCTACCCTTCCCTTCCCTTCCCTTCTCTTCCTTTCCCTGTCTCAGTCCCAGTCCCAGTCCCTGTCCCTGTCCCTGTTACTGTCCCTGACCCTGTTCCTGTCCCTGTCCCTTTCGCTTTCCCTTTCCCTTTCCCTTCCTATCCCTTCCCTTCCCTTCCCTTCCCTTCCTATCCTTTCCCTTCTCTTCCTATCCCTGTCACTGTCCCTGGCCCTGTCCCTGTCCCTGCCCTGTCCCTGTCCCTGTCACTTTCACTTCCCTTCCCTTCCCTTCCCTTCCCTTCCCATCCCTTCCCTTCCCTTCTCTTTCTGTCCCTTTCCCTGTCCCTGTCCCTGCCCTGTCCCTGTCCCTTTCCCTTCCCTTCCCTTCCCTTCCCTTCCCTTCCCTTCCCTTCCCTTCCCTTCCCTTCCCTTCCCTTCCTATCCCTTCCCTTCTCTTCCTGTCCCTGTCCCTGTCCCTGTCCCTGTCCCTGTCCCTGTCCCTGTCCCTGTCCCTGTCCTTGTCCCAGTACCTGTCCCTGCCCCTGTCCCTTTCCCTTTCCCTTTCCCTTCCTTTCCCTTCCCTTCCCTTCCCTTCCCTTCCCTTCCCTTCCCTTCCCTTCCCCTGCCCTTCCCTTCCTATCCCTTCCCTTCTCTTCCTATCCCTTCTCTTCTCTTCCTATCCCTTCTCTTCTCTTCCTATCCCTTCTCTTCTCTTCCTATCCCTGTCCCTGTCCATGTCCCTGGCCCTGGCCCTGGCCCTGGCCCTGGCCCTGGCCTTGTCCCCGTCCCATTACCTTCCCTTCCCTTCCCTTCCCTTCCCTACCCTTCCCTTCCCTTCCCTTCTCTTCCTTTCCCTGTCTCAGTCCCAGTCCCAGTCCCAGTCCCCTGTCCCTGTCCCTGTTACTGTCCCTGACCCTGTTCCTGTCTCTGTCCCTGTCCCTGTCCCTGTCCCTTTCCCTTTCCCTTTCCCTTTCCCTTCCTATCCCTTCCCTTCCCTCCCTTCCCTTCCCTTCATATCCTTTCCCTTCTCATCCTATCCCTGTCCCTGTCCCTGTCCCTGGCCTTGTCCCTGTCGCTTTACCTTCCCTTCCCTTCCCTTCTCTTGCCTTCCTTTCCCTTCCCTTCCCCTTCCCTTCCCCTTCCCTTCCCTTCCCTTCCCTTCCCTTCCCCTTCCCTTCCCTTCCCTTCCCTTCCCTTCCCTTCCCTTCCCTTCCCTTCCCTACCCTTCCCTTCCCTTCCCTTCTCTTCCTTTCCCTGTCTCAGTCCCAGTCCCAGTCCCTGTCCCTGTTACTGTCCCTGACCCTGTTCCTGTCCCTGTCCCTGTCCCTGTCCCTGTCCCTGTCCCTGTCCCTGTCCCTTTCCCTTTCCCTTTCCCTTCCTTTCCCTTCCCTTCCCTTCCCTTCCCTTCCCTTCCGTTCCCTTCCCTTCTCTTCCTATCCCTGTCTCAGTCCCAGTGCCTGTCCCTGTCCCTGTCCCTGTCCCTGACCCTGACCCTGACCCTGTCCCTATCCCTGTCCTTGTCCCTGTCCCTATCCCTTTCCCTGTCTCTTTACCCTCTATTCCCTTCCCTTCCCTTCCATTCCCTTCCCTTCCCTTCCCTTCCTATCCCTTCCCTTCTCTTCCTATCCCTGTCCCTGTCCATGGCCCTGGCCCTGGCCCTGGCCCTGGCCCTGGCCCTGGCCTTGTCCCCGTCCCATTACCTTCCCTTCCCTTCCCTTCCCTTCCCTTCCCTTCCCTTCCCTTCCCTTCCCTTCCCTTCCCTTCCCTTCCCTTCCTACCCTTCCCTTCCCTTCCCTTCCCTTCCCTTCCCTTCCCTTCTCTTCCCTTCCCTTTCCCTTCCTATCCCTTCCCTTCCCTTTAATTCCCTTCTCTTCCTATCCCTTCTCTTCTCTTCCTATCCCTGTCCTTGTCCCTGTCCCTGTCCCTGTCCTTGTCCCTGACCCTGTCCTAGTCCCTGTCCCTTTCCCTGTCCCTGTCCCTGCCCTGTCCCTGTTCCTTTCCCTTCCCTTCCCTTCCCTTCCCTTCCCTTCCCTTCCCTTCCCTGCCCTTCCCTTCCCTTCTCTTCCCTTCCCTTCTCTTCCCTTCCCTTCCCTTCCCTTCCCTTCCCTTCCCATCCCTTCCCTTCCCTTCCCTTCCCTTCCATTCCCTTCCCTTCCTATCACTTCCCTTCTCTTCCTATCCCTGTCCCTGTACCTGTCCCTCTTCCTGTCCCTGTCCCTATTCCTGTCCCTGTCCCTTTACCTTTACCTTTACCTTCCCTTCCCTTCCTTTCCTATCCCTTCCCTTCTCTTCCTATCCCTGTCCCTGTCCCTGTCCCTGTCCCTGTCCCTGTCCCTGTCCCTGTTCCTGTCGCTGTCCCTGTCGCTCTCCCTGTACCTGTCCCTGTCCCTGTCCCTGTCCCTGTCCCTGTCCCTGTCCCTGTCCCTGTCCCTTTCCCTTTCCCTTCCCTTCCCTTCCCTTCCCTTCCCTTTCGTTCCTATCCCTTCCCTTCCCTTCCCTTCCTTTCCCTTCCTATCCTTTCCCTTCTCTTCCTATCCCTGTCCCTGTCCCTGTCCCTGGCCTTGTCCCTGTCGCTTTACCTTCCCCTTCCCTTCCCTTCTCTTTCCTTCCTTTCCCTTCCCTTCCCTTCCCTTCCTTTCCCTTTCCCTTCCCTTCCCTTCCCTTCCCTTCCCTTCCCTTCCCTTCCCTTCCCTTCCCTTCCCTTCCCTTCCCTTCCCTTCCCTTCCCTTTCCCTTCCCTTCCCTTCCCTTCCCTTCCCTTCCCTTCCCTTCCCTTCCCTTCCCTTCCCTTTCCCTTCCCGTCTTTTCCTGTCCCTGGCCCTGGCCCTGGCCCTGGCCCTTTCTTTTCCCTTCCCTTCCCTTCCCTTCCCTTCCCTTCCCTTCCCTTCCCTTCCCTTCCCTTCCCTTCCCTTCCCTTCCCTTCCCATCCCTTCCCTTCCCTTCCCTTCCATTCCCTTCCCTTCCATTCCCTTCCCTTCCTATCACTTCCCTTCTCTTCCTATCCCTGTCCCTGTACCTGTCCCTCTTCCTGTCCCTGTCCCTATCCCTGTCCCTGTCCCTGTCCCTTTACCTTTACCTTCCCTTCCCTTCCTTTCCTATCCCTTCCCTTGTCTTCCTATCCCTGTCCCTGTCCCTGTCCCTGTCCCTGTCCCTGTCCCTGTCCCTGTCCCTTTCCTTTCCCTTTCCCTTCCTTTCCCTTCCCTTCCCTTCCCTTCCCTGCCCTTCCCTTCCTATCCCTTCCCTTCTCTCCTATCCCTGTCCCTGTGCCTGTCCCTGTCCCTGTCCCTGTCCCTGTCCCTGTCCCTGTCCCTGTCCTTGTACCTGTCCCTGTCCCTGGCCTTGTCCCTGTCCCTGTCCCTTTACCTTCCCTTCCCTTCCCTTCCCTTCCCTGCCCTTCCCTTCCTATCCCTTCCCTTCTCTTCCTATCCCTGTCCCTGTCCCTGTCCCTGTCCCTGTCCCTGTTCCTGTCGCTGTCCCTGTCCCTCTCCCTGTACCTGTCCCTGTCCCTGTCCCTGTCCCTGTCCCTGTCCCTGTCCCTTTCCCTTTCCCTTCCCTTCCCTTCCCTTCCCTTCCCTTCCCTTCCCTTCCCTTTCGTTCCTATCCCTTCCCTTCCCTTCCCTTCCCTTCCTATCCTTTCCCTTCTCTTCCTATCCCTGTCCCTGTCCCTGTCCCTGGCATTGTCCCTGTCGCTTTACCTTCCCTTCTCTTGCCTTCCTTTCCCTTCCCTTCCCTTCCCTTCCCTTCCCTTCCCTTCCCTTCCCTTCCCTTCCCTTCCCTTCCCTTCCCTTCCCTTCCCTTCCCTTCCCTTCCCTTCCCTTCCCTTCCCTTCCCTTCCCTTCCCTTCCCTTCCCTTCCCTTCCCTTCCCTTCCCTTCCCTTCCCTTCCCTTCCCTTCCCTTCTCTTCCTATCCCTTCTCTTCTCTTCCTATCCCTTCTCTTCTCTTCCTATCCCTGTCCCTGTCCATGTCCCTGTCCCTGGCCCTGGCCCTGGCCCTGGCCTTGTCCCCGTCCCATTACCTTCCCTTCCCTTCCCTTCCCTTCCCTACCCTTCCCTTCCCTTCCCTTCTCTTCCTTTCCCTGTTACTGTCCCTGACCCTGTTCCTGTCCCTGTCCCTGTCCCTGTCCCTGTCCCTGTCCCTGTCCCTTTCCCTTTCCCTTTCCCTTCCTATCCCTTCCCTTCCCTTCCCTTCCCTTCCTATCCTTTCCCTTCTCTTCCTATCCCTGTCCCTGTCCCTGGCCCTGGCCTTGTCCCTGTCGCTTTACCTTCCCTTCCCTTCCCTTCCCTTCTCTTGCCTTCCTTTCCCTTCCCTTCCCTTCCCTTCCCTTCCCTTCCCTTCCCTTCCCTTCCCTTCCCTTCCCTTCCCTTCCCTTCCCTTCCCTTCCCTTCCCTTCCCTTCCCTTCCCTTCCCTTCCCTTCCCTTCCCTTCCCTTCCCTTCCCTTCCCTTCCCTTCCCTTCCCTTCCCTGCCCTTCCCTTCCCTTCCCTTTTCTACCCTTCCCTTCCCTTCCCTTCCCTTCCCTTCCCTTCCCTTCCCTTCAATTCTCTTCCCTTCCCTTCCCTTCCCTTCCCTTCCCTTCCCTTCCCTTCCCTTCCCTTCCCTTCCCATCCCTTCCCTTCCCATCCCTTCCCTTCTCTTCCTGCCCCTTCCCCTGCCCCTGTCCCTGTCCCTGTCCCTGTCCCTGTCCCTGTCCCTGCCCTGTCCCTGTCACTTTCACTTCCCTTCCCTTCCCTTCCCTTCCCTTCCCTTCCCATCCCTTCCCTTCCCTCTCTTTCTGTCCCTTTCCCTGTCCCTGTCCCTTTCCCTTCCCTTCCCTTCCCTTCCCTTCCCTTCCCTTCCCTTCCTATCCCTTCCCTTCTCTTCCTGTCCCTGTCCCTGTCCCTGTCCCTGTCCCTGTCCCTGTCCCTGTCCCTGTCCCTGTCCCTGTCCTTGTCCCAGTACCTGTCCCTGCCCCTGTCCCTTTCCCTTTCCCTTTCCCTTCCTTTCCCTTCCCTTCCCTTCCCTTCCCTTCCCTTCCCTTCCCTTCCCTTCCCTTCCCTTCCCTGCCCTTCCCTTCCTATCCCTTCCCTTCTCTTCCTATCCCTGTCCCTGTCCCTGTCCCTCTCCCTGTCCCTGTCCCTGTCCCTGTCCTTGTACCTGTCCCTGTCCCTGGCCTTGTCCCTGTCCCTTTACCTTCCCTTCCCTTCCCTTCCCTTCCCTGCCCTTCCCTTCCTATCCCTTCCCTTCTCTTACTATCCCTGTCCCTGTCCCTGTCCCTGTCCCTGTCCCTGTCCCTGTCCCTGTCCCTGTCCCTGTCCCTGTTCCTGTCGCTGTCCCTGTCCCTCTCCTGTCCCTGTCCCTGTCCCTGTCCCTGTCCCTGTCCCTGTCCCTTTCCCTTTCCCTTCCCTTCCCTTCCCTTCCCTTCCCTTCCCTTCCCTTCCCTTTCGTTCCTATCCCTTTCCTTCCCTTCCCTTCCCTTCCCTTCCCTTCCTATCCTTTCCCTTCTCTTCCTATCCCTGTCCCTGTCCCTGGCCTTGTCCCTGTCGCTTTACCTTCCCTTCCCTTCCCTTCTCTTGCCTTCCCTTCCCTTCCCTTCCCTTCCTTCCCTTCCCTTCCCTTCCCTTCCCTACCCTTCCCTTCCCTTCTCTTCCTATCCCTTCTCTTCTCTTCCTATCCCTTCTCTTCTCTTCCTATCCCTGTCCCTGTCCATGTCCCTGTCCCTGGCCCTGGCCCTGGCCCTGGCCCTGGCCCTGGCCTTGTCCCCGTCCCATTACCTTCCCTTCCCTTCCCTACCCTTCCCTTCCCTTCCCTTCTCTTCCTTTCCCTGTCTCAGTCCCAGTCCCAGTCCCTGTCCCTGTCCCTGTTACTGTCCCTGACCCTGTTCCTGTCCCTGTCCCTTTCGCTTTCCCTTTCCCTTTCCCTTCCTATCCCTTCCCTTCCCTTCCTTCCCTTCCTATCCTTTCCCTTCTCTTCCTATCCCTGTCCCTGTCCCTGGCCCTGGCCTTGTCCCTGTCGCTTTACCTTCCCTTCCCTTCCCTTCCCTTCTCTTGCCTTCCTTTCCCTTCCCTTCCCTTCCCTTCCCTTCCTTCCCTTCCCTTCCCTTCCCTTCCCTTCCCTTCCCTTCCCTACCCTTCCCTTCCCTTCCCTTCTCTTCCTTTCCCTGTCTCAGTCCCAGTCCCAGTCCCTGTCCCTGTCCCTGTTACTGTCCCTGACCCTGTTCCTGTCCCTGTCCTGTCCCTGTCCCTGTCCCTGTCCCTGTCCCTGTCCCTGTCCCTTTCCCTTTCCCTTTCCCTTCCTTTCCCTTCCCTTCCCTTCCCTTCCCTTCCCTTCCGTTCCCTTCCCTTCTCTTCCTATCCCTGACTCAGTCCCAGTGCCTGTCCCTGTCCCTGTCCCTGTCCCTGACCCTGACCCTGACCCTGTCCCTATCCCTGTCCTTGTCCCTGTCCCTATCCCTTTCCCTGTCTCTTTACCTTCCCTTCCCTTCCCTTCCCTTCCATTCCCTTCCCTTCCCTTCCCTTCCTATCCCTTCCCTTCTCTTCCTATCCCTGTCCCTGTCCATGTCCCTGGCCCTGTCCCTGGCCCTGGCCCTGGCCCTGGCCTTGTCCCCGTCCCATTACCTTCCCTTCCCTTCCCTTCCCTTCCCTTCCCTTCCCTTCCCTACCCTTCCCTTCCCTTCCCTTCCCTTCCCTTCCCTTCCCTTCCCTTCCCTTCTCTTCCCTTCCCTTTCCCTTCCTATCCCTTCCCTTCCCTTTAATTCCCTTCTCTTCCTATCCCTTCTCTTCTCTTCCTATCCCTGTCCTTGTCCCTGTCCCTGTCCCTGTCCTTGTCCCTGACCCTGTCCTAGTCCCTGTCCCTGTCCCTTTCCCTGTCCCTGTCCCTGCCCTGTCCCT
>NW_027285999.1:0-64295 GCF_036169615.1 Heliangelus exortis
TAAAACCCAAAAAACGTCCCCAAAATGTCCCAAAGTCTCAAAAAAAGTCAAAAAACCTCAAGAAATGCCAAAAAACGTCAAAACCTACCAAGACCACCCAAGGCCACCAAGAGGCCCCAGTACCCCCCAGTAGCCCCCAGCAGGCCCCAGTAGGCCCCAGTAGGCCCCAGTAGGCCCCAGTACCCCCCCAGTAGGCCCCAGTAGCCCCCAGTAGGCCCCAGTAGGCCCCAGTAGGCCCCAGCAGGCCCCAGTACCCCCCCAGTAGGCCCCAGTAGGCCCAAGTAGTCCCCATTAGGCCCCAGTAGGCCCCAGTACCCCCCAGTAGGCCCAGTAGCCCCAGTAGGCCCCAGTAGCCCCCAGTACCCCCCAGTAGGCCCAGTAGCCCCCAGTAGGCCCCAGTAGCCAGCCCGGTGTCCCCGGGCACCTTCCAGGTAGTTCCTGGGGATTTGAGGACGTTTGGGGAAAAATCAGGGATTTGGGGACATTTTGGGGGTATTTGGGGGAAAAAGCGGGGATTTGGGGGGAAAAATCAGGGATTTTGGGGGTGTTTGGGGCGAAAATCGGGGATTTGGGGGCCTTTGGGGGAAAAATCAGGGATTTGGGGACGTTTGGGGTGAAAATTGGGGATTTTGGGGGCATCAGGGTCAAAAATTGGGGATTTGGGGGAAAAATCAGGGATCTGGGGGCGTTTGGGGGAAAAATTGGTGATTTGGGGGCCTTTGGGGCGAAAATTGGGGATTTTGGGGCGTTTGGGGGAAAAATTGGGATTTTTGTGGCATTTGGGGGGAAATCGGGGATTTGGGGGAAAAATCAGGGATTTTGGGGGCGTTTGGGGGAAAAAGCCCCCGGCCGCCATCTTGGTTGCCTCCAACCCCAACCCAACGACCAATGGCCCCATGGCCGCCATCTTGACTCCCATCACCCCCATGGCCACCAACCCCAACCCAAGGGCCAATGGCCCCCCGGCCGCCATCTTGACTCCCATCACTCCCATGTTCACCAACCCCAACCCAACGACCAATGGCCCCCCGGCCGCCATCTTGGTTGCCTCCAACCCCAACCCAACGTCCAAGAGCCCCTCGGCCGCCATCTTGGTTGCCACCAACCCCAACCCAACGACCAACGGCCCCATGGCCGCCATCTTGACTCCCATCACCCCCATGGCCACCAACCCCAACCCAATGACCAATGGCCCCCCGGCCGCCATCTTGGTTGCCTCCAACCCCAACCCAACGACCAATGGCCCCATGGCCGCCATCTTGACTCCCATCACCCCCATGGCCACCACCCCAACCCAATGACCAATGGCCCCTCGGCCGCCATCTTGGTTGCCTCCAACCCCAGCCCAACGACCAATGGCCCCATGGCCGCCATCTTGACTCCCATCACCCCCATGGCCACCAACCCCAACCCAATGACCAATGGCCCCTCGGCCGCCATCTTGGTTGCCTCCAACCCCAGCCCAACGACCAACGGCCCCATGGCCGCCATCTTGACTCCCATCACTCCATGGCCACCAACCCCAACCCAATAACCAATGGCTCCCCGGCCGCCATCTTGGCTGCCTCCAACCCCAACCCAACGACCGCCGCCCCCGCCCCCGCCCCGGCCGCCATCTTGGTGGCGGCCCCTCCCCCCTCTTACGGGCAGGGGGTCGATGTAGAGGATGACGGGGGTTTTGGGGTGGGTTTTTGGGTGCCTTTTGGTTTTTTGGGGTGGTTTTTGGGCGTTGTCGTTGTCAGGGTGGTTATTGAGTGGGTTTTTTGGGTGGTTTTTGGGTGTCTTTTGGTGGTTTTTTGGGTGGTTTTTGGGTGTTGTTGTTGTGGGGTGTTTTCAGGGTGTTTTTTGGGTATTTCGGAGCATTTTTTGGGTGGTTTTTGGGCGTTTTTGGTGTTGTTGTTGTCAGGGTATTTTTTGGGTGTTTTTGGGGGGGGTTTTGGGTGGTTTTGGGGCGTTTTTTGGTGTTGTTGTTGTCAGGGTGTTTTCAGGGTGTTTCCGGGGTGGTTTTTGGGTGGTTTTTGGGTGTTTTTGGGGCGCCTCCCACCTGTTGAGGGCGTTGCAGGTCTCGATGGTCACCAGCACCGACGGCGCCATCGTCATCGGCACCGGGGACTGGAAGAGGTCGCAGTCCAGGCCCTCGAAGTCGGGGTTGGACTCCGGGCACTGCAGGAAGTGGCTCTGCGGGGACAGGAAGGGGGGTCAAGGGGTCAACGGGGGGTCACGGGGGTCAACTGGGGGTCAAGGGGGTCAATGAGGGGTCAATGGGGTTGGGGTCAATGGGCGCTCAATGGGGTCAATGTGGTCAACGGGGGGACAAGGGGGTCAACGGGGTCATCGGGGGGTCAATGGGGTCAATGGGGGCTCAATGGGGTCAATAGGGTCAACGGGGGGGACAAGGGGGTCAACGGGGGGCTCAATGGGGTCAATGGGGTCATCGGGGGGTCAATGGGGTCATCAGGGGTCAATGGGGTCAACGAGGGGTCAACGGGGTCAATGAGGGGTCAACAAGGGGTCAATGGGGTCAATGGGTCAATGGGAGGTCAATGGGTCAATGGGGGGGATAATGGGGGGACGATGGGGTCATCAGGGGGTCAATGGGGTCAACGAGGGGTCAATGGGGGGTCAACGGGGTCAATGGGGGGTCAATGGGGTCATCAGGGTGTCAATGGGGTCAATGGGGGGTCAATGGGGTCAACGGGGGGTCAATGGGGTCAATGGGGGGTCAACGGGGTCAACTGGGGGTCAATGGGGTCAATGAGGGGTCAATGGGGTCAATGGGGGCTCAATGGGGTCAATGGGGTCAACGGGGGGTCAATGGGGTCAATGGGGTCAATGGGGTCAATGGGGTCAATGAGGGGTCAATGGGGTCAATGAGGGGTCAATGGGGGGTCAATGGGGTCAATGGGGTCAATGGGGGCTCAATGGGTCAATAGGGTCAACGGGGGGGACAAGGGGGTCAACGGGGGGCTCAATGGGGTCAATGGGGTCATCGGGGGGTCAATGGGGTCATCAGGGGGTCAATGGGGTCAACGAGGGGTCAACGGGGTCAATGAGGGGTCAACAAGGGGTCAATGGGGTCAATGGGGTCAATGGAGGTCAATGGGGTCAATGGGGGGGATAATGGGGGGACGATGGGGTCATCAGGGGGTCAATGGGGTCAACGAGGGGTCAATGGGGGGTCAACGGGGTCAATGGGGGGTCAATGGGGTCATCAGGGCGTCAATGGGGTCAATGGGGGGTCAATGGGGTCAACGGGGGGTCAATGGGGTCAATGGGGGGTCAACGGGGTCAACTGGGGGTCAATGGGGTCAATGAGGGGTCAATGGGGTCAATGGGGGCTCAATGGGGTCAATGGGGTCAACGGGGGGTCAATGGGGTCAATGGGGTCAATGGGGTCAATGGGGTCAATGAGGGGTCAATGGGGTCAACGAGGGGTCAATGGGGGGTCAACGGGGTCAACTGGGGGTGAATGGGGTCAATGGGACTGGGAGGGGATTGGGAGGGGGTTAGGGGGGACTGGGAGGGACTGGGAGGGGATTGGAGGGGGTTGGAGGGGACTGGGAGGGACTGGGAGGCACTGGGAGAGGGATTGGGAGGCACTGGGAGGGGATTGGAGGGGGCTGGGGGGGACTGGGAGGGACTGGGAGGGATTGGGATGAATTGGGAGCCAACTGGGAGCAACTGGGATGGACTGAGAGGCACTGGGAGGAGGTTTGGAGGGACTGGGAGGGGATTGGGGGGGATTGGAGGGGATTGGAGGGGATTGAGGGGAATGGAAGGGACTGGGAGGCACTGGGAGGGGATTGGGAGGGGACTGGGAGGGGATTGGAGGGGGTTGGAGGGGACTGGGAGGGATTGGGAGGGAGTGGGAGGGACTGGAAGGGACTGGGAGGGGATTGGGAGGGGATTAGGAGGGGATTGGAGGGGGTTGGAGGGGACTGGGAGGGACTGGGAGGGACTGGGAGGGGATTGGGAGGGATTGGGAGGGACTGGAAGGGACTGGGAGAGAACTGGAGGGACTGGGAGGGAATTGGGAGGGACTGGGAGGGACTGGGAGGGAACTGGGAGGGAACTGGAAGGGACTGGGAGGGGATTGGGGGGGACTGGGAGGGATTGGGAGGGAACTGGGAGGGGACTGGGAGGGAACTGGGAGGGACTGGGAGGGGATTGGGAGGGACTGGGAGGGGATTGGGAGGGACAGGGAGGGGATTGGGGGGGACTGGGAGGGAACTGGGAGGGAACTGGGAGGGACTGGGAGGGGATTGGGGGGACTGGGAGGGACTGGGAGGGAACTGGGAGGGAACTGGGAGGGACTGGGAGGGGATTGGGAGGGACCGGGAGAAACTGGGAGGGAACTGGGAAGGGATTGGGGGGGAACTGGGAGGGGATTGGGGGGGACTGGGAGGGACTGGGAGGGAACTGGGAGGGAACTGGGAGGGACTGGGAGGGGATTGGGGGGGACTGGAGGGACTGGGAGGGAACTGGGAGGGACTGGGAGGGGATTGGGAGGGACTGGGAGGGGATTGGGGGGACTGGGAGGGACTGGGAGGGAATTGGGAGGGACTGGGAGGGAACTGGGAGGGAACTGGGAGGGACTGGGAGGGGATTGGGAGGGACTGGGAGGGACTGGGAGGGGATTGGGGGGGACTGGGAGGGAACTGGAGGGAACTGGGAGGGACTGGGAGGGGATTGGGGGGGACTGGAGGGACTGGGAGGGAACTGGGAGGGACTGGGAGGGGATTGGGAGGGTCTGGAGGGGATTGGGGGAACTGGGAGGAACTGGAAGGGAACTGGGAAGGGATTGGGGGGACTGGGAGGGGATTGGGGGGACTGGGAGGAACTGGGAGGGGGGTGAGGGGGAGTGGGAGGGGGTTTGGGGGGGACTGGGAGGGACTGGGAGGGGATTGGGGGGACTGGGAGGGACTGGGAGGGAACTGGGATGGACTGGGAGGGACTGGGAGGGGATTGGGAGGGACTGGGAGGGACTGGGAGGGGATTGGGGGGGACTGGGAGGGAACTGGGAGGGACTGGGAGGGGATTGGGGGGACTGGGAGGGACTGGGAGGGGGGTGAGGGGGAGTTGGAGGGGATTGGGGGGAACTGGGAGGGACTGGGAGGGGATTGGGGGGGACTGGGAGGGACTGGGAGGGACTGGGAGGGAACTGGGAGGGACTGGGAGGGGATTGGGGGAACTGGGAGGGACTGGAAGGGAACTGGGAGGGAACTGGGAGGGACTGGGAGGGGATTGGGGGGGACTGGGAGGGAACTGGGAGGGACTGGGAGGGAACTGGGAGGGGACTGGGAGGGGATTGGGGGGGACTGGGAGGGACTGGGGGGACTGGGGAAACTGGGACAAACTGGGAGGCAGCTGGGGGGACTGGGAGGGGATTGGGGGGGACTGGGTCAGTTTTGGGGTCAGTTTTGGGGTTTCTGGGTCGGTTTTGGGGTCTCGGGGTCAGTTTGGGGGATTTGGGGGGTGGGGGAGGGAAATGGGGGAAAAAACGGGGATTTTGGGGGTGGGGGAGGGGCAGGAAGGGGGGGAGGAGAGAAAGGGAGAGGGAGGAGGAAAATGGGGGGAAAACGGGGATTTTGGAGAGTGGGGGGGGGGTGGGGAAAAAGGGGGGAAAAATGGGGGGTTGGGGAGTGGGGGAGGGGAAAATGGGGGGAAAAATGGGGATTTTGGGGAGTGGGGGAGGGGCCAGAGAGGGTGGGGGAGGGGCTGAAGGGTGGGGGAGGGGCCAAAGAGGGTGGGGGAGGGGCCAGAGAGGGTGGGGGAGGGGCTGAAGGGTGGGGGAGGGGCCAAAGAGGGTGGGGGAGGGGCTGAAGGGTGGGGGAGGGGCAAAAGGGGGTGGGGGAGGGGCCGGAGAGGGTGGGGGAGGGGCTGAAGGGTGGGGGAGGGGCTGGAGAGGGTGGGGGGGAGGGGCCAGAGAGGGTGGGGGAGGGGCCAGAGAGGGTGGGGGAGGGGCTGAAGGGGGTGGAGGAGGGGCAAAAGGGGGTGGGGGAGGGGCAAAAGAGGGTGGGGGAGGGGCCAAGAGGGTGGGGGAGGGGTGGGGGAGGGGGCCAAAGAGGGTGGGGGAGGGGCCAAAGGGGGTGGGGGAGGGGCAACAGGGGTGGGGGAGGGGCTGAAGGGTGGGGGAGGGGCAAAAGAGGGTGGGGGAGGGCTGAAGGGTGGGGAGGGGCAGAAAGGGGGGTGGGGGGAGGGGGAAAAAAAGGTGGGGGAGGGGCAAAGAGTGGGGGGCGGGGCAAAAGGGGGTGGGGGGAGGGGTAAAAGAGGGTGGGGCAAAAGGGGGTGGGGGGATGGGTGGGGGAGGGGGTTGTGGCCGTGGGGTGGGGGAGGGGCGGGTGGGGGAGGGGATCTGTGGGGCACAGGTCTGGGGGGTGGGCTGGGGGCTGGGGGGGGCTGGGGGGTCCTGGGGGGGGTCTCTGTGGGTCTGGGGTCCTCTGAGGGGTCTCTATGGGTCCTGGCGGTCTCTTTATGGGTCCTGGGGGGGGTCTCTATGGGTCTGGGGTCTCTCTGGGTGGGATCTGTGGGTCTTGGGGGGGTCTAGGGTAGGGGGGGGGGGGCGCGATGGGTCGGGGGGATGGGGGGGGGCTGGGTCTGAGGGGTCTCTATGGGTCCAGGGGGGTCTCTGTGGGTCTGGGGGTTTCTCTGTGGGTCCTGGGGGGCTCTCTATGGGTCCTGGGGGTCTCTCTGGGTCTGGGGTCTCTCTCTGGGTCGGGGGTCTCTGGGTCTGGGGTCTCTCTCTGGGTCTGGGGTCTCTCTGGGTCCGGGGGTCTCTCTCTGGGTCTGGGGTCTCTCTCTGGGTCCGGGGGTCTCTCTCTGGGGTCTGCGGGGTCTCTCTCTGGGGTCTGGGGGTCTCTCTCTGGGTCCGGGGTCTCTCTCTGGGTCTGGGGGCTTCTCTCTGGGTGGGATCTGTGGGTCTGGGGTCTCTCTATGGGTCCTGGGGGTCTCTCTATGGGTCTGGGGTCTCTCTCTGGGTCTGGGGTCTCTCTCTGGGTCTGGGGTCTCTCTCTGGGTCTGGGGTCTCTCTCTGGGCCTGGGGTCTCTCTCTGGGTCCGGGGGTCTCTCTCTGGGTCTGGGGTCTCTCTCTGGGTCCGGGGGTCTCTCTCTGGGTCTGGGGTCTCTCTCTGGGTCCGGGGGTCTCTCTCTGGGTCTGGGGTCTCTCTCTGGGTCTGGGGTCTCTCTCTGGGTCTGGGGTCTCTCTCTGGGTCTGGGGTCTCTCTCTGGGTCCGGGGGTCTCTCTCTGGGTCTGGGGTCCCTGCAGGGTCCCAGCCCCCCCCATTTCCCCCCAGCTCGACCTCCTCTACTTCCCCACCCCCACCCTGACCCCCACCCAGCAGAACTCCTGGGGAGACCCCCGGAACGGGGCTGGGGAGGGGGCTATGGGGCTGCCCCACACATCCCCCCACCCCACAGACCCCAGACCCACAGACCCTGACCCACAGACCCCAGACCCACAGATCCTGCCCCATAGCGACCCTCCCAGTTCCCTCCCAGTTCCCTTCCAGAGCCTCCCAGTGCCTCCCAGTGCCTCCAAGTTACCTCCCAGAGCCTCCCAGTGCCTCCCAGTGCCTCCCAGTTCCCTTCCAGTCCCTCCCAGTTCCCTTCCAGTCTCTCCCAGTGCCTCCCAGTTCCCTCCCAGTCCCTCAAAGTTCCCTTCCAGTCCCTCCCAGTTCCCTCCCAGTCCTTCCCAGTTTCCTTCCAGTCCCTCCTAGTCCCTTCCAGTTCCCTCCCAGTGCCTCCCAGTCCCTCCCAGTCCATCCCAGTGCCTCCCAGTCCCCCCCAGTCCCTCCCAGTTCCCTCCCAGTTCCCTCCAGTGCCTCCAGTTCCCTCCCAGTCCCTCCCAGTGCCTCCCAGTCCCTCCAGTCCCTCCCAGTTCCCTCCCAGTCCCTCCCAGTGCCTCCCCCAGCCCCCCAGCTCCCCCCGTTACCTCCTCCCGGCGCCTTCTGCCCCCCAAGAGCTGCCCCAAATCTCCCTTTTTTGACCCCAAAACCCCCCCTGCCCCTCCCCCTCCCCCCCTTTTGGGTTTTTTCTTTTTCTTTTTTCTTTTTCTTTTTGGGGCCAAACGAAGCAAATTTGGGTGGGGCCAGGGCTTCCCCCCCCTGGGCTCCCTCCCGGGTGGCTACCGAAAGGGGGGGAGGGGCTACCGAGCCCCGGGGGGGCTACTAAAGGCCTGAGGTGGCTACTGAAGGCCCAGGGGCTGCTGAAGGCCCGGGGTGGCTACTGAAAGGGGGGAGGGGGCTACTGAACCCCCGGGGGCTCCTGAAAGAACGGGGGGGCTGGGCTACTGAATTGGGAGGGACTGGGAGGGACTGGGAGGGAACTGGGAGGGACTGGGAGGGAACTGGGAGGGACTTGGAGGGACTGGGAGGGAACCTGGAGGGCCTTGGGACCAACTGGGGGAGACTGGGAGGAACTGGGAGGGGATTGGGAGGGACTGGAAGAAACTGGGAGGGCTTTGGGGTCAACTGAGAAGGAACTGGGATGGACTGGGAGTTACTAAGAGTCAACTGGGAATGACTGGGAGGCTACTGGGACTGATTTGGGGTGAACTGGGAAGAACTGGGAGAGAACTGGGAGGAACTGGGAGGAAACTGGGAGGGACTTGCGGTCAACTGGGAAGGACTGGGAGGGAGCTGGGAGGACTGGGAGGCTACTGGGAGGGACTTGGGGTCAACTGGGAAGGACTGGTAGGGACTGGTAGGGACTGGGAGGGGATTTGAAAGGGATTGGGAGGGACTGGGAGGGAACTCGGAGGGATTTAGAGTCAACTGGGAGGGACTGGGAGGGACTGGGAGTGGCTGGGATGGACTGGGATGGACTGGGACGGACTGGGAGAGAACTGGGAGGGACTGGGAGGGACTGGGAGGGGATTGGGAGGAGACTGGGAGGGACTGGGAGGGAACTGGGAGGGACTGGGAGGGATTGGGAGGGGATTGAGGGGGACTGGGAGGGACTGGGAGGGACTGGGAAGAACTGGGAGGGATTTAGAGTCAACTGGGAGCAACTGGAAGAACTTGGAGGCTACTGGGAGTGATTTGGGGTGAACTGGGAAGAACTGGGAGAGAACTGGGAGGAACTGGGAGGGATCTGGGAGGGACTGGGAGGGACTGGGAGAGACTGGGAGGGACTGGGAGGGAACTGGGAGAGACTGGGAGGGACTGGCAGTGACTTGAAGTCCACTGGGAAGAACTGGGAGGGACTGGGAGTCAACTGGGAAGGAACTGGGAGCAACTGGGAGAGAACTGGAAGGGACTGGAAGAAACTGGAAGGGCTTTGGGGTCAACTGGGAGGGAACTGGGAGGGAACTGGGAAGAACTGGGAGGCTCCTGGGAGTGATTTGGGGTGAACTGGGAAGAACTGGAGGGAACTGGGAGGAACTGGGAGGGTTCTGGAGGGATCTGGGAGGAACTGGGAGGAACTGGGAGGGACTGGAAGCCAAATGGTCGGCAAGTGAGGGAAGAACTGGGATGAACTGGGAAGGACTGGGAGTGAACTGGGAGGAACTGGGATGGACTGCGAGTTACTAAGAGTCAACTGGGAAGGACTGGGAGGGAACTGGGAGGCTACTTGGAGTGATTTGGGGTGAACTGGGAGGGACTGGGAGGAACTGGGATGAACTGGGAGGCTACTGGAAGGGAGCGCATGGAACTGGGAGGGCTTTGAGGTCAACTGGGAGGGACTGGGAGGGGATTGGTGGGAACTGGGATGGACTGGGAGGGGATTGGGGGGAACTGGGAGGGACTGGGAAGAACTGGGAGGGATTTAGAGTCAACTGGGAAGGACTGGAGCAACTGGGAAGAACTGGGAGCCTCCTGGGAGTGATTTGGAGTGAACTGGAGAGACTGGGAGGGACTGGGAGTGACTTGAAGTCAACTGGGAGGAACTGAGAGGAAACTGGGAGGGAACTGGGAGGCAACTGGGAGGGCTTTGGGGTCAACTGGGAGGAACTGGGAGCAATTGGGAGGGAACTGGGAGGGGCTGGGAGGGATCTGGGAGGAACTGGGAGGAACTGGATGGACTGGGAGTTACTAAGAGTCAACTGAGAAGGACTGGGAGGAAACTGGAGGAACTGGGAGTCAACTGGGAAGAACTGGGAGGGGCTGGGAGGGATCTGGGAGGAACTGGGAGGAACTGGGATGGACTGGGAGTTACTAAGAGTCAACTGAGAAGGACTGGGAGGAAACTGGGAGGAACTGGGAGTCAACTGGAAGAACTGGGAGGCTACTGGGAGTGATTTGGGGGTGAACTGGGAGAGACTGGGAGGGACTGGGAGGGACTTGAAGTCAACTGGGAGGAACTGGGAGGAAACTTGGAGTTAACTGGAAAGGAACTGGGAGCAACTGGGAGGGAACTGGGAGCAACTGGGAGGCACTGGGAGGGAACTGGGAGGAATTGGGAGGGACTGGGAGGGAACTGGGAGGAACTGGGAGGGACTGGGAGGCACTGGGAGGGACTGGGAGGGAACTGGGAGGGAACTGGGAGGAACTGGGAGGGACTGGGAGGCACTGGGAGGGACTGGGAGGGAACTGGGAGGGAACTGGGAGGAATTGGGAGGGACTGGGAGGGAATTGGGAGGAACTGGGAGGGAACTGGGAGGGAACTGGGAGGGACTGGGAGGGAAGTGGGGGTCCCAGGGGGTCCCTTTGGGGTCCCTTGGGGCTCAGACCCCACCCCAAACCCTTTGGGGTTTTTCCCTTTTTTTTGTTTTTTTTTGGTTTTTTTCCCTCTTTTTTTGTTGTTGTTGTTGTTTTTCTGGGGGGAAAAGAAGCCCTTGGGGGGCTGGACCCCCAGATTCTGTGGGGCTGCCCCATAGATCCCACCCCCGACCCCCAAAAAAACCCCCAAAAACGCCCCCAAAATGCCCCAAAACGCCCCCAAATCCACCTCGAAATCCCCCCAATCCACCCCAAAACGGATCCCAGAGACCCCAAACCCTGCCCACGGATCCTGCCCCACGGATCCTGCCCCATAGATCCTGCCCCATAGATCCTGACCCATAGATCCTGCCCCATAGATCCTGACCCATAGATCCTGCCCCATAGATCCTGACCCATAGATCCTGACCCATAGATCCTGACCCATAGATCCTGCCCCATAGATCCTGACCCAGAGATCCTGACCCATAGATCCTGCCCCATAGATCCTGCCCCATAGATCCTGACCCATGGATCCTGACCCATAGATCCTGCCCCATAGATCCTGACCCATAGATCCTGACCCATGGATCCTGCCCATAGATCCTGTCCATAGATCCTGACCCATAGATCCTGACCCATGGATCCTGACCCATAGATCCTGACCCATAGATCCTGACCCATAGATCCTGCCCCATAGATCCTGACCCATGGATCCTGACCCATAGATCCTGCCCCATAGATCCTGACCCATAGATCCTGACCCATAGATCCTGACCCATAGATCCTGACCCATAGATCCTGACCCATAGATCCTGACCTATAGATCCTGACCCACAGATCCTGACCCATAGATCCTGACCTATAGATCCTGCCCCATAGATCCTGCCCCATAGATCCTGACCCATGGATCCTGACCCATAGATCCTGCCCCATAGATCCTGACCCATAGATCCTGACCCACAGATCCTGACCCATAGATCCTGACCTATAGATCCTGCCCCATAGATCCTGACCCATAGATCCTGACCCATGGATCCTGCCCCATAGATCCTGACCCATAGATCCTGACCCATGGATCCTGCCCCATAGATCCTGTCCATAGATCCTGCCCATGGATCCTGCCCCATAGATCCTGACCCATGGATCCTGCCCCATAGATCCTGCCCCACGGATCCTGCCCCATAGATCCTGCCCCATAGATCCTGACCCATGGATCCTGCCCCATAGATCCTGCCCATAGATCCAGCCCCACAGATCCTGCCCCACAGACCCCAATCCCAGCCCCACAGCTCCCACCCCATAGATTCCCCCCTATGGATTCTGCCCCATTGATTTCTGCCCCATAGATGGGACCTAAAAATCCCGACCCATAGATTTCTGCCCCACAGATTCCAAACCCCGGGTTCCACCCCATTGATTTCAGCCCATAGATCCCACCCCAGAGATTCTGCCCCACGGATTCCTCCCCAGTGATTCCTGACCCAGAGATTCTGCCCCACAGATCCCTCCGGACCCACAGATTGGACCCAGAGCTCCCGACCCAGAGGTTCTGCCCCATTGATCCCACCCCATGGATTCCTCCCCATAGATTTCTGCCCCATAGATTGGACCCACAGGTTTCACCCTATAGATCCTGGCCCACAGATCCCACCCCATAGATCTCTGCCCCACAGATTGGACTCAAAGGTTCTGCCCCATAGATCCAGACCTAGAGATCCCTGCCCCATAGATGCTGCCCCACAGCTCCCACCCCACAGATCCCCCCCTGGACCCACAGACCCTGCCCTATAGGGACCCCCCAGCCCCATAGATCCCCCCCTGCCCCATAGATCCTGCCCCATAGCGACCCTCCCAGTTCCCTCCCAGTTCCCTCCCAGTTCCCTCCCAGTTCCCTCTCAGTGCCTCCCAGTTCCCTTCCAGTCCCTCCCACTTCCCTTCCAGTCCCCCCCAGTCCCTCCCAGTTCCCTTCCAGTCCCTCCCAGTTCCCTTCCAGTTCCCTTCCAGTCCCTCCCAGTTCCCTTCCAGTCCCTCCCAGTGCGCTTCCAGTCCCTCCCAGTGCCCCCCAGTTCCCTTCCAGTCCATCCCAGTTCCCTTCCAGTCCCTCCCAGTTCTCTTCTAGTGCCTCCCAGTTCCATTCCAGTCCCTCCCAGTGCCTCCCAGTTCCTTTCCAGTCCCTCCCAGTGCCACCCAGTTCCCTCTCATTCCCTCCCAGTTCCCTTCCAGTCCCTCCCAGTCCCTCCCAGTTCCCTCCCAGTTCCTCCCAGTCCCTCTCAGTTCCCTTCCAGTGCTCTTCCAGTTCCCTTCCAGTCCCTCCCAATCCCCTCCCAGTCTCTCCCAGTCCCTCCCAGTCCTTCCCAGTGCCTCCCAGTTCCCTTCCAGTCTCTCCCAGTGCGCGTGCAGTCCCTCCCAGTTCCTGCCAGTTCCCTTCCATTCCCTCCCACTGCCTCCCAGTTCCCTCCCACTGCCTCCCAGTTCCCCTCCATTCCCTCCCAGTGCACTTCCAGCCCCTCCCAGTGCCTCCCAGTTCCCTTCCAGCCCCTTCCAGTTCCCTTCCAGTCCCTCCCAGTTCCCTTCCAGTCCCTCCCAGTCCCTCCCAGTTCCCTTCCAGTGCCTCCCAGTTCCCTTCCAGTTCCTTCCAGTGCCTCCCAGTGCCTCCCAGTGCCTCCCAGTTCCCTCCCAGTTCCTTTCCAGTCCCTCCCAGTCCCTCCCAGTTCCTTTCCAATCCCTCCCAGTTCCCTTCCAGTTCCCTCCCAGTGCCTTCCAGTTCCCTTCCAGTCCCTCCCAGTCCCTCCCAGTTCCCTTCCAGTCCCTCCCAGTTCCCTTCCAGTCCCTCCCAGTTCCCTTCCAGTCCCTCCCAGTGCCTCCCAGTTCCTTTCCAGTCCCTCCCAGTTCCCTCCCAGTACCTCCCAGTTCCCTTCCAGTCCCTCCCAGTGCCTCCCAGTTCCTTTCCAGTCCCTCCCAGTTCCCTTCCAGTCCCTCCCAGTGCGCTTCCAGTCCCTCCCAGTGCTCTCCAGTGCTCTTTCACTCACTCCCAGTACCATCCCAGTCCCTCCCAGTCCCCCCCAATCCTCTCCCAGTTCCTCCCAGTCCCCTCCCAGTGCCTCAAAATCCTTTCCCAGTCTCTCCCAGTGCCTCCCAATGTGTCCCAGTATACCCCAACCCCACTCCCAGTTCCTCCCAGTGCCTCCCAGTCCCTCCCAATCCCCTCCAGTGTCTCCCAGTGCCCCCCAATCCCTTCCCAGTTCCTCCCAGTGCCTCCCAGTCCCTCCCAATCCCCTCCCAGCCCCTCCCAGTGCCTCCCAGTTCCCTCCCAGTCTTTCCCAGTCTCTCCCAGTTCCCTAAAAATCCCCTCCCAGTTGCTCCCAGTCCCTCCCAATCCTTTCCCAGTCCCTCCCAGTTCCCTCCCAATCCTCTCCCAGTTCCTCCCAGTCCCCTCCCAGTGCCTCAAAATCCTTTCCCAGTCTCTCCCAGTCCCTCCCAGTCTCTCTCAATGCCTCCCAGTCTTTCCCAGTGCCTCAAAATCTCCTTCCAGTCCCTCTCAGTTCCCTTCCAGTCCCTCCCAGTGCCTCCCAGTACGGCCAAAACCCGTCCCAGGATCAACTGGGAGGGAAAAAACCCCATCCCAGTAGCTCCCAGTATAGAAAAAAGCTCGCTCCAGTAGCTCCCAGTGCTCCCAGTATGGATAAAATGCACTCCCAGTAGCTCCCAGTAACCCCCAGTAGCTCCCAGTATGGCTGGAACCCCTCCCAGTATAGAAAAAGCCTCGTCCCAGTAGCTCCCAGTGCCTCCCAGTATGGATAAAATGCACCCCCAGTGCCTCCCAGTGCTCCCAGTATAGAGAAAAAACCCTCCCAGTCCCTCCCAGTACCTCCCAGTCGCTCCCAGTACTCCAGTATAGAAAAAATCCACTCCCAGTAGCACCCAGTAAGGAAAAAACCTCATCCCAGTCCCTCCCAGTCCTCCCAGTATGGATAAAATGCACTCCCAGTCCCTCCCAGTCCCTCCCAGTCCCTCCCAGTCCCTGGGGCCATGGGGGATCCAAGGTGCCCGATCCCAAAACGCCCCAAAACGTCCCCAAAATGTCCCAAAGTCTCCAAAAATGGCAAAAAAACCCAAGAAGTGGCAAAAAACCTCAAAAAACCTCAAAAAATGTCAAAAAAAGACAAAAAACGTCAAAAAAGGTCAAAAAATCTCAAAAAATGTCCCAAAAGTGTCCCAAAATGTCCCCAAACCACCCAAAAGTGTCCCCAAAGAGTGTCCCAAATGTCCCCAAAACGCCCCAAAATGTCCAAAAATATCAAAAAACCTCAAGAAATGTCCAAAAATATCAAAAAATGTCAAAAAATGTCAAAAATCTCAAAAAATGTCCAAAAAAGTCCAAAAATGTCCCCAAAACACCCAAAGCCACCCCAAAATGCCCCAAGCCTCCCCCGAAACGTCCCCAAAATGGCCCAAAGTCTCCAAAAATGGCGAAAAAACCTCAAGAAATGTCAAAAAATGTCAAAAAATATCAAAAAACATCAAAAAATGTCAAAAAAAATCAAAAAATGACCCCAAAAAGTCCCAAAATGTCCCCAAACCACCCAAAAGTGTCCCCCAGAATGTCCCCAAATGTCCCCAAAACCGCCCCCAAATGTCCCAAAGTGTCCAAAAACGTCAAAAAACCCCAAGAAGTGTCAAAAAATGTCCAGAAAAGTCAAAAAACTGTCCAAAAATATCAAAAATCGTCAAAAAAGGTCAAAAAATGTCAAAAAAAGGCAAAAAATCTCAAAAAATGTCCCCAAACCACCCAAAAGTGTCCCCAAATGTCCCCAAATCTCCCCAAATGTCCCCAAAATGTCCCAAAGTGTCCAAAAATATCAAAAAAACCCAAGAAAAGTTAAAAAATTTCAAAAAAGGTCAAAAAAGTCAAAAATCTCAAAAAATGTCAAAAAAAGTCCAAAAATCTCCAAAAATGTCCCCAAAGCACCCAAAGCCACCCCAAAATGCCCCAAGCCTCCCCGAAACGTCCCAAAATGTCCCAAAGTCTCCAAAAATGGCGAAAAAACCTCAAGAAATGTCAAAAATGTCAAAAAATGGCAAAAAAAGGTCAAAAAAACGTCAAAAAACCCCCAAAAAAATGTCCCAAAATGTCCCCAAACCACCCCCAAAGTGTCCCCAAATGTCCCCAAATGTCCCCAAAAACGTCCCCAAAAATGCCCCAAAGTCTCCAAAAACCTCCAAAAATCTCCAGAAACCCCCAAACCCCCCCAAAACCCCCCCAAAGCTCCCCAAAGGCCCCCAAAAGCTCCAAACTCTCCAGAAATGGCCCCAAAAGGCCCCAAAAAGGCCCCAAGTGGTGGCCCCCGGGTCCCCTCCTGGTGGCCCCGGGTGGGGTTCTGGTGGCCACGGGATCCTCCCAGTGCCTCCCAGTGCCTCCCAGTGCCTCCCACAGTGCCTCCCAGTAACCTCCCAGTAACCTCCCAGTGCCTCCCAGTGCCTCCCAGTAACCTCCCAGTGCCTCCCAGTTACCACCCCAGTAACCTCCCAGTGCCTCCATGTGCCTCCCAGTGCCTCCCAGTAACCTCCCAGTGCCTCCCAGTGCCTCCCAGTGCCTCCCAGTAACCTCCCAGTTCCCTTCCAGTCCCTCCCAGTGCCTCCAGTAACCTCCCAGTGCTCCCAGTGCCTCCCAGTGCCTCCCAGTGCCTCCCAGTAACTCCCAGTGCCTCCCAGTGCCTCCCAGTGCCTCCCAGTAACCTCCCAGTGCCTCCCAGTGCCTCCCAGTAACCTCCCAGTAACCTCCCAGTCCCTCCCAGTGCCTCCCAGTGCCTCCCAGTGCCTCCCAGTGCCTCCCAGTAACTGCCCAGTGCCTCCCAGTGCCTCCCAGTGCCTCCCAGTGCCTCCCAGTAACCTCCCAGTGCCTCCCAGTGCCTCCCAGTAACCTCCCAGTGGCCTCCCAGTGCCTCCCAGTAACCTCCCAGTGCCTCCCAGTAACCTCCCAGTGCCTCCCAGTGCCTCCCAGTGCCTCCCAGTAACCTCCCAGTGCCTCCCAGTGCCTCCCAGTGCTTCCCAGTGCCTCCCAGTTTCCTGAAAATCCCCTCAGAGTGCCTCCCAGTAACTTCCCAGTTCCCTTCCAGTCCCTCCAGTGCCTCCCAGTTCCATTCCAGTCCCTCCCAGTGGGCTTCCAGTCTCTCCCAGTACCTCCCAGTTCCCTCCCAGTTCCCCTCCAGTGCCTCCCACTTCCCTTCCAGTCCCTCCCAGTGCCTCCCCAGTTCCCATCCAGTCCCTCCCAGTTCCTTCCAGTCCTTCACAGTGCTCTTCCAGTCCCTCCCAGTGCCTCCCAGTTCCCTTCCAGTACCTCCCAGTGCCTCCCAGTTCCCTTCCTGTCCCTCCCAGTTCCATTCCAGTGCCTCCCAGTTCCCTTCCAGTCCCTCCCAGTCCCTCCCAGGTCCCTTCCAGTCTCTCCCAGTGCCTTCCCACTTCCCTTCCAGACCCTCCCAGTTCCCTTCCAGTGCCTCCCAGTTCCCTCCCAGTACCTCCCAGTGCCTCCCAATTCCCTTCCAGTCTCTCCCAGTGCTTCCAGTTCCCTTCCAGTGCCTCCCAGTTCCCTTCCAGTCCCTCCCATTTCCCTTCCAGTCCCTCCCAGTGCTCTTCCAGTCCCTCCCAGTTCCCTCCCAGTACCTCCCAGTACCTCCCAGTCCCTCCCAGTAGCTCCCAGTAGCTCCCAGTACTCCCAGTATAGAAAAAATCCACTCCCAGTAGCACCCAGTAAGGAAAAAACCTCATCCCAGTCCCTTCCAGTGCTCCCAGTATGGATAAAATGCACTCCCAGTCCCTCCCAGTCCCTCCCAGTCCCTGGGGCCATGGGGGATCCAAGGTGCCCGATCCCAAAACGCCCCAAAACGTCCCCAAAATGTCCCAAAGGCTCCAAAAATGGCAAAAAACCCCAAGAAGTGGCAAAAAAACCTCAAAAAACGTCAAAAAAACGTCAAAAAATGTCAAAAATGTCAAAAAATGTCAAAAAATGTCAAAAAAAAAACCAAAAAATGTCCCAAAATGTCCCCCAAACCACCCAAAAGTGTCCCCAGAAAGTCCCCCAAATGTCCCCAAAACGCCCCCAAAGTGTCCAAAAATATCAAAAAACCCCAAGAAATGTCCAAAAACCTCAAAAAATGTCAAAAAAACGTCAAAAATCTCAAAAAATGTCCAAAAAAGTCCAAAATCTCCAAAAATGTCCCCAAAACACCCAAAGCCACCCCAAAATGCCCCAAGCCTCCCCGAAACGTCCCCAAAATGGCCCAAAGTCTCCAAAAATGGCGAAAAAAACCTCAAGAAATGTCAAAAAATGTCAAAAAACGTCAAAAAAACGTCAAAAAAATCAAAAAAATGTCCCCAAAATGTCCCAAAATGTCCCCAAACCACCCCAAAGTGTCCCCAGAATGTCCCTAAATGTCCTCAAAAACGCCCCCAAATGTCCCAAAGTGTCCAAAAAAGTCAAAAAACCACAAGAAGTGTCAAAAAATGTCCAGAAAAGTCAAAAAAGTCAAAAAATATCAAAAATTGTCAAAAAAGGTCAAAAAATGTCAAAAAAAGGCAAAAAATCTCAAAAAATGTCCCCAAACCACCCAAAAGTGTCCCCAAATGTCCCCAAAACGTCCCCAAAATGTCCCAAAGTGTCCAAAAATATCAAAAAACCCCAAGAAATGTGAAAAAATGTCAAAAAATGTCAAAAAATGTCAAAAAAGGTCAAAAAAAGGTCAAAAAAACCCAAAAAATGTCCCAAAATGTCCCCAAACCACCCCAAAGTGTCCCCAAATGTCCCCAAATGTCCCCCAAACGTCCCCAAAACGCCCCAAAGTCTCCAAAAATCTCCCAAAATCTCCAGAAACCCCCAAAACCCCCCAAAACCCCCCCAAAGCTCCCCAAAGGCCCCAAAAGCTCCAAACTCTCCAGAAATGGCCCCAAAAGGCCCCAAAAAGGCCCCAAGTGGTGGCCCCGGGTCCCCTCCTGGTGGCCCCGGGTGGGGTTCTGGTGGCCACGGGATCCTCCCAGTGCCTCCCAGTGCCTCCCAGTGCCTCCCAGTAACCTCCCAGTGCCTCCCAGTGCCTCCCAGTAACCTCCCAGTAACCTCCCAGTGCCTCCCAGTAACCTCCCAGTGCCTCCCAGTAACCTCCCAGTGCCTCCCAGTGCCTCCCAGTAACCTCCCAGTGCCTCCCAGTGCCTCCCAGTGCCTCCCAGTGCCTCCCAGTAACCTCCCAGTGCCTCCCAGTGCCTCCCAGTAACCTCCCAGTAACCTCCCAGTGCCTCCCAGTGCCTCCCAGTGCCTCCCAGTGCCTCCCAGTAACCTCCCAGTGCCTTCCAGTGCCTCACAGTTACCTCCCAGTGCCTCCCAGTTCCCTCCCAGTCCCTCCCAGTGCCTCCCCCAGCCCCCCAGCTCCCCCCCGTTACCTCCTCCCGGCGCCTTCTGCCCCCCAAGAGCTGCCCCAAATCTCCCTTTTTTGACCCCAAAACCCCCCCTGCCCCTCCCCCTCCCCCCCCCTTTTTTGGGTTTTTCTTCTTTTTTCTTTTTTCTTTTTCTTTTTGGGGCCAAACGAAGCAAATTTGGGTGGGGCCGGGGCTTCCCCCCCCTGGGCTCCCTCCCGGGTGGCTACCGAAAGGGGGGGAGGGGCTACCGAGCCCCGGGGTGGCTACTAAAGGCCTGAGGTGGCTACTGAAGGCCCAGGGGCTGCTGAAGGCCCGGGGTGGCTACTGAAAGGGGGGAGGGGGCTACTGAACCCCCGGGGGCTCCTGAAAGAACGGGGGGGGCTGGGCTACTGAATTGGGAGGGACTGGGAGGGACTGGGAGGGAACTGGGAGGGACTGGGAGGGGACTGGGGAGAGATTGGGAGGGACTGGAAGAAACTGGGAGGGATTTAGAGTCAACTGGGAGGGGACTGGGAGGGAACTGGGAGGGGCTGGGATGGACTGGGATGGACTTAGGAGGGACTGGGAGGCTACTGGGAGGGGCTGGGCAGGACTGTAAGGGAACTGGGAGGGCCTTGGGACCAACTGGGGGAGACTGGGAGGAACTGGGAGGGGATTGGGAGGAGACTGGGAGGAACTGGGATGAACTGGGAGGCTACTGAAAGGGGTTGGGATGGACGGGGAGGGACTGGGAGGCAACTGGAAGGAACTGGAAGAAACTGGGAGGGCTTTGGGGTCAACTGGGAGGGACTGGGAGGGGATTGGGGGGAACTGGGAGGGGACTGGGAAGAACTGGGAGGGATTTAGAGTCAACTGGGAGGGACTGGGAGCAACTGGGAAGAACTGGGAGGCTACTGGGAGTGATTTGGGGTGAACTGGGAGAGGACTGGGAGGGACTGGGAGTGACTTGAAGTCAACTGGGAAGAACTGGGAAGGACTGGGAGGGAACTGGGAGTGATTTGGGGTCAACTGGGAAGGACTGGGAGGGACTGGGAGAGGCTGGGAGGGACTGGGAGGGAACTGGGAGGGACTTGCGGTCAACTGGGAAGGACTGGGATGGACTGGGAGAGACTGGGAGGGAACTGGGAGGGGCTGGGAGGGACTGTAAGGGAACTGGGAGGGCCTTGGGACCAACTGGGGGAGACTGGGAGGAACTGGGAGGGGATTGGGAGGAACTGGGATGGACTGGGAGGGGATTGTGGGGAACTGGGAGGGACTGGGAAGAACTGGGACGCAACTGGAAGGGACTGGAAGAAACTGGGAGGGCTTTGGTGTCAACTGGGAAGGAACTGGGGAGCAACTGGGAGGGAACTGGGAGGGACTGGGAGCAACTGGGAGGGCTTTGGGGTCAACTGGGAGGAACTGAGAGTGATTTGGGGTGAACTGGAAGAATTGGGAGGGAACTCGGAGGAACTGGGAGGGAACTGGGAGGGGATTGGGGGGAACTGGGAGGGACAGGGAGGGGATTTGGGGGAACTGGGAGGGACTGGAAGAACTGGGAGGGATTTAGAGTCAACTGGGAGGCACTGGGAGCAACTGGGAAGAACTGGGAGGCTCCTGGGAGTGATTTGGGGTGAACTGGGAGAGACTGGAGGGACTGAGAGGGAACTGGGAGGGACTGGGATGGAATTGGAAAGGACTGGGAGAGATTTAGAGTCAACTGGGAGGAACTGGGAGGGAACTGGGAGAGAACTCAAAGGGACTGGAAGAAACTGGAAGGGCTTTGGGGTCAACTGGGAGGAACTGAGAGTGATTGGGAGTCAACTGGGAAGGAACTGGGAAGAACTGGGAGGGAACTCGGAGGAACTGGGATGGACTGCGAGTTACTAAGAGTCAACTGGGAAGGACTGGGAGGGAATTGGGAGGAACTGGGAGCAACTGGGATGGACTGGGAGGCTACTGAGAGTGATTTGGATTGAACTGGGAGAGACTGAGAGCAACTGGGAGAGAACTGGAAGGGACTGGAAGAAACTGGAAGGGCTTTGGGGTCAACTGGGATGAACTGGGAGCAACTGGGAGGGACTGGAAGAAAACTGGGAGGGACTGGGAGGGAACTGGGAAGAACTGGGAGGCTCCTGGGAGTGATTTGGGGTGAACTGGGGAAGAACTGGGAGGGAACTGGGAGGGAATGGGAGGGGATTCGAAAGGGACTGGGACGGATCTGGGAGGGAACTGGGAGGAACTGGGAGGGACTGGAAGAAACTGGGAGGGCTTTGGGGTCAACTGGGAGGGACTGGAAGGGGATTGGGGGGAACTGGGAGGGACTGGGAGCAACTGGGAAGAACTGGGAGGCTCCTGGGAGTGATTTGGGGTGGACTGGGAGAGACTGGGAGAACTGGGAGTAACTGGGAGGGATCTGGGAGGGACTGGGAGGGATCTGGGAGGGAACTGGGAGGAACTGGGAGCCAAGTGGGAGCCAACTGGGGGGATCTGGGATGAACTGGGAAGAACTGGGAGGAACTGGAAGGGACTGGGAGGAACTGGGAGGAAGTGGGAGAGAACTGGGAGGGATTTAGAGTCAACTGGGAGGGACTGGGAGCAACTGGGAAGAACTGGGAGGCTCCTGGGAGTGATTTGGGGTGAACTGGGAGAGACTGGGAGGGGATTGGGAGGGACTGGGAGGGACTGGGAGTGACTTGAAGTCAACTGGGAGGAACTGGGAGGAAACGGGAGGAAACTTGGAGTCAACTGGAAAGGAACTGTGAGCAACTGGGAGGGAACTGGGAGGGGCTGGGAGGGAAGTGGGGGTCCCAGGGGGTCCCTTGGGGCTCAGACCCCACCCCAAACCCTTTGGGGTTTTTCCCTTTTTTTTGTTTTTTTGGGTTTTTTTCCTCTTTTTTGTTGTTGTTGTTGTTTTTCTGGGGGGAAAAGAAGCCCTTGGGGGGCTGGACCCCCAGATTCTGTGGGGCTGCCCCATAGATCCCAGCCCCGACCCCCAAAAAAAACCCCCAAAAACGCCCCCAAAATGCCCCAAAACGCCCCCAAATCCACCTCGAAATCCCCCCAATCCACCCCAAAACGGATCCCAGAGACCCCAAACCCTGCCCCACGGATCCTGCCCCATAGATCCTGCCCCATAGATCCTGCCCCATAGATCCTGCCCCATAGATCCTGACCCATGGATCCTGCCCCATAGATCCTGACCCATAGATCCTGACCCATGGATCCTGACCCATAGATCCTGACCCATAGATCCTGCCCCATAGATCCTGACCCATAGATCCTGCCCCATAGATCCTGACCCATAGATCCTGACCCATAGATCCTGCCCCATAGATCCTGACCCATGGATCCTGCCCCATAGATCCTGACCCATAGATCCTGCCCCACAGATCCTGACCCATAGATCCTGACCCACAGATCCTGCCCCATAGATCCTGACCCATAGATCCTGACCCATAGATCCTGCCCCATGGATCCTGACCCATAGATCCTGCCCCATAGATCCTGACCCACAGATCCTGACCCATAGATCCTGCCCCATAGATCCTGACCCATGGATCCCGACCTATGGATCCTGACCCATAGATCCTGACCCATAGATCCTGCCCCATAGATCCTGCCCCATAGATCCTGACCCATAGATCCTGCCCCATGGATCCTGCCCCATAGATCCTGCCCCATAGATCCTGACCCATGGATCCTGCCCCATAGATCCTGACCCATAGATCCTGCCCCATGGATCCTGCCCCATAGATCCTGCCCCATAGATCCTGACCCATAGATCCTGACCCATGGATTCTGCCCCATAGATCCTGCCCCATAGATCCTGACCCATGGATCCTGCCCCATGGATCCTGCCCCATAGATCCTGACCCATAGATCCTGCCCCATGGATCCTGCCCCATAGATCCTGCCCCATAGATCCTGACCCATAGATCCTGACCCATAGATCCTGCCCCATAGATCCTGACCCATGGATCCCGACCTATGGATCCTGCCCCATGGATCCTGCCCCATAGATCCTGCCCCATAGATCCTGACCCATGGATCCTGCCCCATAGATCCTGACCCATAGATCCTGACCCATAGATCCTGACCCATAGATCCTGCCCCATAGATCCTGACCCATGGATCCTGCCCCATAGATCCTGACCCATAGATCCTGACCCATGGATCCTGACCCATAGATCCTGACCCATAGATCCTGCCCCATAGATCCTGACCCATAGATCCTGCCCCATAGATCCTGACCCATAGATCCTGACCCATAGATCCTGCCCCATAGATCCTGACCCATGGATCCTGCCCCATAGATCCTGACCCATAGATCCTGCCCCACAGATCCTGACCCATAGATCCTGACCCACAGATCCTGCCCCATAGATCCTGACCCATAGATCCTGACCCATAGATCCTGCCCCATGGATCCTGACCCATAGATCCTGCCCCATAGATCCTGACCCACAGATCCTGACCCATAGATCCTGCCCCATAGATCCTGACCCATGGATCCCGACCTATGGATCCTGACCCATAGATCCTGACCCATAGATCCTGCCCCATAGATCCTGCCCCATAGATCCTGACCCATAGATCCTGCCCCATGGATCCTGCCCCATAGATCCTGCCCCATAGATCCTGACCCATGGATCCTGCCCCATAGATCCTGACCCATAGATCCTGCCCCATGGATCCTGCCCCATAGATCCTGCCCCATAGATCCTGACCCATAGATCCTGACCCATGGATTCTGCCCCATAGATCCTGCCCCATAGATCCTGACCCATGGATCCTGCCCCATGGATCCTGCCCCATAGATCCTGACCCATAGATCCTGCCCCATGGATCCTGCCCCATAGATCCTGCCCCATAGATCCTGACCCATAGATCCTGACCCATAGATCCTGCCCCATAGATCCTGACCCATGGATCCCGACCTATGGATCCTGCCCCATGGATCCTGCCCCATAGATCCTGCCCCATAGATCCTGACCCATGGATCCTGCCCCATAGATCCTGACCCATAGATCCTGACCCATGGATCCTGCCCCATAGATCCTGCCCCATAGATCCTGACCCATAGATCCTGCCCCATAGATCCTGACCCATAGATCCTGCCCCATGGATCCTGCCCCATAGATCCTGCCCCATAGATCCTGACCCATGGATCCTGCCCCATAGATCCTGACCCATAGATCCTGCCCCATGGATCCTGACCCATAGATCCTGCCCCATAGATTGACCCCCCCCAGACCCAGAGAATGGACCCAGAGCTCCTGACCCACAGGTTCTGCCCCATTGATTTCTGCCCCATGGGTTCTGCCCCACAGATCCCAAACCAGGGGTTCTGCCCCATGGATTTCACCCCATAGATCCCGACCCATAGATCTCTGCCCCATAGATCCTGCCCCATAGATCTTGACCCACGGATCCTGACCCTGAGGTTCTCTCCCATAGATTTCTCCCCACGGATCCTGCCCCACAGATTGACCCTCGGATCCCCTCCAGACCCAGAGATTGGACCCACAGATCCCACCCCATGGATCCCAAACCGGGGATCCTGACCCATTGATTTCTGCCCCATAGATTCCTCCCCATGGATTCTGCCCCACGGATCCCAAACCCCAGGTTCTGCCCCATAGATCCTGACCCAGGGATTTCACCCCACAGATCCCACCCCATAGATCCTGACCCACGGATCCTGACCCATGGATCCGGCCCTATAGGAACCCCCCAGCCCCACAGGTCCCTCCCTATAGACCCCAATCCCTGCCCCATAGATCCCAGCCCTGCCCCAGAGTGACCCCCAGACCCATAGGGACCCCCCTGCCCCACAGATCCCCCCCTGCCCCACAGATTCCTCCCTGGACCCATAGAACCCAACCCTGCCCCATAGGAACTCTTCTGCCCCAGAGATTCTGCCCCACAGATCCCACCCTAGAGAGACCCCCCCTGCCCCACAGATCCCCCCCTGCCCCATAGATCCCCCCCTGCCCCACAGATCCCCCCCTGCCCCACAGATCCCCCCCTGCCCCACAGATCCCCCCCTGCCCCATAGATCCCACCGCACAGATCGGGCCCTATAGATCCCTCCCTATAGAACCTGCCCCAGCCCCATAGATTCTGCCCCATAGATTTCACCCCATAGACCCCTGACCCATGGATCCTGCCCTCCCGCTATCCCAGATAGCGACCCTCCCAGTTCCCTCCCAGTGCCTCCCAGTTCCCTTCCAGTCCCTCCCAGTTCCCTTCTAGTGCCTCCCAGTTCCCTTCCAGTCCCTCCCAGTCCCTCCCAGTTCCCTCCCAGTGCCTCCCAGTTCCCTTCCAGTGCCTCCCATTTCCCTTCCAGTCCCTCCCAGTCCCTCCCAGTTCCCTCCCAGTGCCTCCCAGTTCCCTCCCAGTGCCTCCCAGTCCCTCCCAGTGCCTCCCAGTAACCTCCCAGTGCCTCCCAGTGCCTCCCAGTAACCTCCCAGTGCCTCCCAGTGCCTCCCAGTGCCTTACAGTAACCTCCCAGTAACCTCCCAGTGCCTCCCAGTAACCTCCCAGTGCCTCCCAGTGCCATTCCAGTCCCTTCCAGTCCCTCCCAATTCCCTGAAAATCCCCTCCCAGTTGCTCCCAGTCCCTCCCAATCCTTTCCCAGTTCCTCCCAGTCCCCTCCCAGTGCTTCAAAATCCTTTCCCAGTCTCTCCCAGTTCCCTTCCAGTCCCTCCCAGTGCCTCCCAGTACGGCCAAAACCCCTCCCAGGATCAACTGGGAGGGAAAAAAACCTCGTCCCAGTAGCTCCCAGTGCCTCCCAGTATGGATAAAATGCACCCCCAGTGCCTCCCAGTGCTTCCAGTATAGAGAAAAAACCCTCCCAGTCCCTCCCAGTCCCTCCCAGTCCCTCCCAGTACTCCCAGTATAGAAAAAAATCCACCCCCAGTAGCTCCCAGTAAGGAAAAAACCTCATCCCAGTCCCTCCCAGTGCTCCCAGTATGGAGAAAATGCACTCCCAGTCCCTCCCAGTCCCTCCCAGTCCCTGGGGCCATGGGGGATCCAAGGTGCCCGATCCCAAAACGCCCCAAAACGTCCCCAAAATGTCCCAAAGTCTCCAAAAATGGCAAAAAACCCCAAGAAGTGGCAAAAAACCTCAAAAAACGTCAAAAAACGTCAAAAAAAGACAAAAAACGTCAAAAAAGGTCAAAAATATCAAAAAATGTCCCAAAAATGTCCCCAAACCACCCAAAAGTGTCCCCAGAAAGTCCCCAAATGTCCCCAAATGTCCCCAAAACGCCCCAAAGTCTCCAAAAATATCAAAAAATCTCAAGAAATGTCCAAAAATATCAAAAAATGTCAAAAAACGTCAAAAATCTCAAAAAATGTCCAAAAAAGTCCAAAAATCTCCAAAAATGTCCCCAAAACACCCAAAGCCACCCCAAAATGCCCCAAGCCTCCCCGAAACGTCCCCAAAATGTCCCAAAGTCTCCAAAAATGGTGAAAAAACCTCAAGAAATGTCAAAAAAGGTCAAAAAACGTCAAAAAAGGTCAAAAAAATCAAAAAATGACCCCAAAAAGTCCCAAAATGTCCCCAAACCACCCAAAAGTGTCCCCAGAATGTCCCCAAAACGCCCCCAAAACGTCCCCAAATGTCCCAAAGTGTCCAAAAAAGTCAAAAAACCCCAAGAAGTGTCAAAAAATGTCCAGAAAAGTCAAAAAGTGTCCAAAAATATCAAAAATAGTCAAAAAATGTCAAAAAAGGTCCAAAAATGTCAAAAAAGGCAAAAAATCTCAAAAAATGTCCCCAAAGCACCCAAACGTCTCCCCAGAATCTCCCCAAATGTCCCCAAATGTCCCAAAATGTCCAAAAAAGTCAAAAAACCCCAAGAAATGGGAAAAAATGTCAAAAAATGGCAAAAAATGGCAAAAAATGTCAAAAAACGTCCAAAAATGTCAAAAAAAACCCAAAAAATGTCAAAAAAGGTCAAAAAACGTCAAAAAAGATCAAAAAATGTCCCCAAAACGTCCCCAAATGTCCCAAAGTCTCCAAAAATGTCAAAAAACCCCAAGAAGTGTCAAAAAATGTCCAGAAAAGTCAAAAACTGTCCAAAAATATCAAAAATGGTCAAAAAAGGTCAAAAAAAAGTCAAAAAAGATCAAAAAATGTCCCCAAAGCACCCAAAAGAGTCCCTAAAACTTCCCTAAAATGTCCCAAAGTCTCCAAAAATATCAAAACGTGCCAGAAAAGCTCAAAAACCATCAAAAAGCTCAAAAGACGTCCCCAAAACGTCCCCAAAATGTCCTAAAAAGTCAAAAAACCTCAAGAAGTGTCAAAAAACGTCAAAAAAAGACAAAAAATATTAAAAAAAGACCAAAACGGTCAAAAAAGGTAAAAAAATATTAAAAAATGTCCCAAAAAGGTCCCAAAATATAAAAAATTATCAAGAAATGTCAAAAAATATCAAAAAAACGTCAAAAAACCTCAAGAAGTGTCAAAAAATGTCCAAAAATGTCAAAAAACCTCAAAAAAGGTAAAAAAAAGTCCAAAAAAAATCAAAAAATTTCCCAAAAATGTCCCCAAACCACCCAAAAGTGTCCCCAGAATGTCCCCAAATGTCCCCAAAATGTCACCAAGGCTCCAAAAATATAAAAAAACCCCAAGAAAAGTTAAAAAATATCAAAAAATGTCAAAAAATGTCAAAAAAGGTCAAAAAAACCCAAAAAATGTCCCAAAATGTCCCCAAACCACCCCAAAGTGTCCCCAAATGTCCCCAAATGTCCCCAAAACGTCCCCAAAATGTCCCAAAGTCTCCAAAAATATAAAAAAATCTCAAGAAATGTCCAAAAATCTCAAAAAATGTCAAAAAATGTCAAAAAATGTCAAAAAAAATCAAAAAAAGTCCCCAAAATGTCCAAAATGTCCCCAAACCACCCAAAAGTGTCCCCAAATGTCCCCAAATGTCCCCAAATGTCCCCAAAATGTCCCAAAGTCTCCAAAAATATCAAAAAATATCAAGAAATGTCAAAAAATGTCAAAAAATGTCAAAAAATTTCAAAAAAAGTCAAAAATATCAAAAAATGACTCCAAAATGTCCCAAAGTGTCCCCAAACCACCCAAAAGTGTCCCCAAATGTCCCCAAATGTCCCCAAAACGTCCCCAAATGTCCCAAAGTCTCCAAAAAAGTCAAAAAACCCCAAGAAGTGTCAAAAAATGTCCAGAAAAGTCAAAAACTGTCAAAAAATATCAAAAATCGTCAAAAAAGGTCAAAAAAGGTCAAAAAATGACCCCAAAATGTCCCCAAACCACCCAAAAGTGTCCCCAAATGTCCCCAAATCTCCCCAAAACGTCCCCAAAATGTCCCAAAGTCTCCAAAAATGTCAAAAAACCCCAGGAAGTGTAAAAAAATGTCCAGAAAAGTCAAAAGCTGTCCAAAAATATCAAAAATGGTCAAAAAATGTCAAAAAAGTCAAAAAAGATCAAAAAATGTCCCCAAAGCACCCAAAAGAGTCCCTAAAACTTCCCTAAAATGTCCCAAAGTCTCCAAAAATATCCAAAAATGTCAGAAAAGCTCAAAAAAACATCAAAAAGCTCAAAAGACGTCCCCAAAACCTCCCCAAAATGTCCTAAAAAGTCAAAAAACCTCAAGAAGTGTCAAAAAACGTCAAAAAAAGACAAAAAATATTAAAAAAAGACCAAAACGGTCAAAAAAGGTAAAAAAATATAAAAAAATGTCCCAAAAAGGTCCAAAAATGTCAAAAATTATCAAGAAATGTAAAAAAATGTCCAAAAATGTCAAAAAATCTCAAGAAGTGTCAAAAAATGTCCAGAAAATGTCAAAAAACCTCAAAAAAGGTCAAAAAAAAGTCCAAAAAAATCAAAAAATGTCCCAAAAATGTCCCCAAACCACCCAAAAGTGTCCCCAGAATCTCCCCAAATGTCCCCAAAACGCCCCCAAATGTCCCAAAGTCTCCAAAAATGTCAAAAAATGTCAAAAAATATCAAAAAATGTTAAAAAATGTCAAAAAAGATCAAAAAAAGTCAAAAAAGATCCAAAAATGTCCCCAAACCCCACCCAAACGTCTCCCCAGAATCTCCCAAAACGTCCCCAAAACGTCCCCAAAATGTCCCAAAGTCTCCAAAAATGGCAAAAAACCCCAAGAAGTGTCAAAAAATGTCCAGAAAAGTCAAAAACTGTCAAAAAATATCAAAAATAGTCAAAAAAGGTCAAAAAATGTCAAAAAAGTCAAAAAACGTCAAAAAATGTCCCAAAATGTCCCCAAACCACCCCAAAGTGTCCCCAAATGTCCCCAAATCTCCCCCAAACGTCCCCAAAACGCCCCAAAGTCTCCAAAAATCTCCCAAAATCTCCAGAAACCCCCAAACCCCCCCAAAACCCCCCCAAAGCTCCCCAAAGGCCCCAAAAGCTCCAAACTCTCCAGAAATGGCCCCAAAAGGCCCCAAAAAGGCCCCAAGTGGTGGCCCCGGGTCCCCTCCTGGTGGCCCCGGGTGGGGTTCTGGTGGCCACGGGATCCTCCCAGTGCCTCCCAGTGCCTCCCAGTGCCTCCCAGTAACCTCGCAGTTCCTCCCAGTGCCTCCCAGTAACCTCCCAGTTCCCTTCCAGTCCCTTCCAGTGCCTCCCAGTTCCCTTCCAGTCCCTCCCAGTGGTCTCCAGTGCCTCCCAGTAACCTCCCAGTGCCTCCCAGTAACCTCCCAGTGCCTCCCAGTGTCTCCCAGTGCCTCCCAGTTACCTCCCAGTGTCTCCCAGTGCCTCCCAGTAACCTCCCAGTGCCTCCCAGTGCCTCCCAGTGCCTCCCAGTGCCTCCCAGTAACCTCCCAGTGCCTCCCAGTGCCTCCCAATGCCTCCCAGTAACCTCCCAGTGCCTCCCAGTGCCTCCCAGTAACCTCCCAGTAACCTCCCAGTGCCTCCCAGTGCCTCCCAGTGCCTCCCAGTAACCTCCCAGTGCCTCCCAGTAACCTCCCAGTAACCTCCCAGTGCCTCCCAGTGCCTCCCAGTGCCTCCCAGTGCATCCCAGTCCCTCCCAGTGCCTCCCAGTGCCTCCCAGTGCCTCCCAGTGCCTCCCAGTAACCTCCCAGTGCCTCCCAGTAACCTCCCAGTGCCTCCCAGTAACCTTCCAGTAACCTCCCAGTGACTCCCAGTGCCTCCCAGTGCCTCCCAGTAACCTCCCAGTGCCTCCCAGTGCCTCCCAGTGCCTCCCAGTGCCTCCCAGTAACCTCCCAGTGCCTCCCAGTGCCTCCCAGTGCCTCCCAGTAACCTCCCAGTGCCTCCAGTGCCTCCCAGTAACTTCCCAGTAACCTCCCAGTGCCTCCCAGTGCCTCCCAGTGCCTCCCAGTAACCTCCCAGTGCCTCCCAGTAACCTCCAGTAACCTCCCAGTGCTCCCGTCAGAGCCTCCCAGTGCCTCCCAGTGCCTCCCAGTGCATCCCAGTCCCTCCCAGTGCCTCCCAGTGCCTCCCAGTGCCTCCCAGTGCCTCCCAGTAACCTCCCAGTGCCTCCCAGTAACCTCCAGTGCCTCCCAGTAACCTCCCAGTAACCTCCCAGTGCCTCCAGTGCCTCCCAGTGCCTCCCAGTAACCTCCCAGTGCCTCCCAGTAACCTCCCAGTGCCTCCCAGTGCCTCCCAGTGCCTCCCAGTAACCTCCCAGTGCCTCCCAGTGCCTCCCAGTGCCTCCCAGTAACCTCCCAGTGCCTCCCAGTCCCTCCCAGTGCCTCCCAGTGCCTTCCAGTAACCTCCCAGTGCCTCCCAGTGCCTCCAGTGCCTCCCAGTAACCTCCCAGTGCCTCCCAGTAACCTCCCAGTAACCTCCCAGTTGCCTCCCAGAAACCTCCCAGTAACCTCCAGTGCCTCCCAGTGCCTCCCAGTGCCTCCCAGTGCCTCCCAGTGCTCTTCCAGTCCCTCCCAGTTCCTTTCCAGTCCCCGCCCAGTTCCCTTCCAGTTCCTCCCAGTTCGTTTCCAGTGCCTCCCAGTGCCTCCCAGTGCCTCCCAGTAACATCCCAGTGCCTCCCAGTAACCTCCCAGTGCCTCCCAGTGCCTCCCAGTGCCTCCCAGTAACCTCCCAGTGCCTCCAGTGCCTCCCAGTAACCTCCCAGTACCTCCCAGTGCCTCCCAGTTACCTCCCAGTGCTCCCAGTGCCTCCCAGTGCCTCCCAGTTCCCTTCCAGTCCCTCCCAGTTCCCTTCCAGTCCCCCCCAGTGCCTCCCAGTGCCTCCCAGTGCCTCCCAGTGCCTCCCAGTAACCTCCCATTGCCTCCCAGTGCCTCCCAGTGCCTCCCAGTAACCTCCCAGTGCCTCCCAGTGCCTCCCAGTGCCTCCCAGTGCCTCCCAGTAACCTCCCAGTGCCTCCCAGTAACCTCCCAGTAACCTCCCAGTGCCTCCCAGTGCCTCCCAGTGCCTCCCAGTAACCTCCCAGTGCCTCCCAGTAACCTCCCAGTAACCTCCCAGTGCCTCCCAGTGCCTCCCAGTGCCTCCCAGTGCATCCCAGTGCCTCCCAGTGCCTCCCAGTGCCTCCCAGTGCATCCCAGTCCCTCCAGTGCCTCCCAGTGCCTCCCAGTGCCTCCAGTGCCTCCCAGTAACCTCCAGTGCCTCCCAGTAACCTCCCAGTAACCTCCCAGTGCCTCCCAGTGCCTCCCAGTAACCTCCCAGTGCCTCCCAGTAACCTCCCAGTGCCTCCCAGTGCCTCCCAGTGCCTCCCAGTAACCTCCCAGTAACCTCCCAGTGCCTCCCAGTGCCTCCCAGTGCCTCCCAGTAACCTCCCAGTGCCTCCCAGTGCCTCCCAGTAACCTCCCAGCAACCTCCCAGTGCCTCCCAGTGCCTCCCAGTGCCTCCCAGTAACCTCCCAGTGCCTCCAGTAACCTCCCAGTAACCTCCCAGTGCCTCCCAGTGCCTCCCAGTGCCTCCCAGTGCATCCCAGTCCCTCCAGTGCCTCCAGTGCCTCCCAGTGCCTCCCAGTGCCTCCCAGTAACCTCCCAGTGCCTCCCAGTAACCTCCCAGTGCCTCCCAGTAACCTCCCAGTAATCTCCCAGTGCCTCCCAGTGCCTCCCAGTGCCTCCCAGTACCTCCCAGTGCCTCCCAGTAACCTCCCAGTGCCTCCCAGTGCCTCCCAGTGCCTCCCAGTGCCTCCCCAGTAACCTCCCAGTGCCTCCCAGTGCCTCCCAGTGCCTCCCAGTAACCTCCCAGTGCCTCCAGTGCCTCCCAGTAACCTCCCAGTAACCTCCCAGTGCCTCCCAGTGCCTCCCAGTGCCTCCCAGTAACCTCCCAGTGCCTCCCAGTAACCTCCCAGTCCCTCCCAGTGCCTCCCAGTGCCTCCCAGTGCCTCCCAGTGCATCCCAGTCCCTCCCAGTGCCTCCCAGTTCTCCCAGTGCCTCCCAGTGCCTCCCAGTAACCTCCCAGTGCCTCCCAGTAACCTCCCAGTGCCTCCCAGTAACCTTCCAGTAACCTCCCAGTAACCCTCCCAGTGCCTCACCCAGTGCCTCCCAGTAACCTCCCAGTGCCTCCCAGTAACCTCCCAGTGCCTCCCAGTGCCTCCCAGTGCCTCCCAGTAACCTCCCAGTAACCTCCCAGTGCCTCCCAGTGCCTCCCAGTGCCTCCCAGTAACCTCCCAGTGCCTCCCAGTGCCTCCCAGTAACCTCCCAGCAACCTCCCAGTGCCTCCCAGTGCCTCCCAGTGCCTCCCAGTAACCTCCCAGTGCCTCCCAGTAACCTCCCAGTAACCTCCCAGTGCCTCCCAGTGCCTCCCAGTGCCTCCCAGTGCATCCCAGTCCCTCCCAGTGCCTCCCAGTGCCTCCCAGTGCCTCCCAGTGCCTCCCAGTAACCTCCCAGTGCCTCCCAGTAACCTCCCAGTGCCTCCCAGTAACCTCCCAGTAACCTCCCAGTAGCCTCCCAGTGCCTCCCAGTGCCTCCCAGTAACCTCCCAGTGCCTCCCAGTAACCTCCCAGTGCCTCCCAGTGCCTCCCAGTGCCTCCAGTGCCTCCCAGTAACCTCCCAGTGCCTCCCAGTGCCTCCCAGTGCCCTCCCAGTAACCTCCCAGTGCCTCCCAGTGCCTCCCAGTAACCTCCCAGTACCTCCCAGTGCCTCCCAGTGCCTCCCAGTGCCTCCCAGTAACCTCCCAGTGCCTCCCAGTAACCTCCCCAGTAACCTCCCAGTGCCTCCCAGTGCCTCCCAGTGCCTCCAGTGCATCCCAGTCCTCCCAGTGCCTCCCAGTCTCTCCCAGTGCCTCCCAGTGCCTCCCAGTAACCTCCCAGTGCCTCCCAGTAACCTCCCAGTGCCTCCCAGTAACCTTCCAGTAACCTCCCAGTGCCTCCCAGTGCCTCCCAGTGCCTCCCAGTAACCTCCCAGTGCCTCCCAGTAACCTCCCAGTGCCTCCCAGTGCCTCCCAGTGCCTCCCAGTGCCTCCCAGTAACCTCCCAGTGCCTCCCAGTGCCTCCCAGTGCCTCCCAGTAACCTCCCAGTGCCTCCCAGTGCCTCCCAGTAACCTCCCAGTAACCTCCCAGTGCCTCCCAGTGCCTCCCAGTGCCTCCCAGTAACCTCCAGTGCCTCCCAGTAACCTCCCAGTAACCTCCCAGTGCCTCCCAGTGCCTCCCAGTGCCTCCCAGTGCATCCCAGTCCCTCCAGTGCCTCCAGGCCTCCCAGTGCCTCCCAGTGCCTCCCAGTAACCTCCCAGTGCCCTCCCAGTAACCTCCCAGTAACCTCCCAGTGCCTCCCAGTGCCTCCCAGTGCCTCCCAGTAACCTCCCAGTGCCTCCCAGTGCCTCCAGTAACCTCCCAGTGCCTCCCGAGTGCCTCCCAGTGCCTCCCAGTAACCTCCCAGTGCCTCCCAGTGCCTCCCAGTGCCTCCCAGTAACCTCCCAGTGCCTCCCAGTCCCTCCCAGTGCCTCCCAGTGCTTCCAGTAACCTCCCAGTGCCTCCCAGTGCCTCCCAGTGCCTCCCAGTGCCTCCCAGTGCTCCCAGTAACCTCCCAGTAACCTCCCAGTGCCTCCCAGAAACCTCCCAGTAACCTCCAGTGCCTCAGTGCCTCCCAGTGCCGCTCCCAGTGCCTCCCAGTGCCTCCCAGTGCTCTTCCAGTCCCTCCCAGTTCCTTTCCAGTCCCGCCCAGTTCCCTTTCCAGTTCCTCCCAGTTCGTTTCCAGTGCCTCCCAGTGCCTCCCAGTGCCTCCCAGTAACATCCCAGTGCCTCCCAGTAACCTCCCAGTGCCTCCCAGTGCCTCCCAGTGCCTCCCAGTAACCTCCCAGTGCCTCCCAGTGCCCCCAGTAACCTCCCAGTACCTCCCAGTGCCTCCCAGTTACCTCCCAGTGCCTCCCAGTGCCTCCCTCCCAGTGCCTCCCAGTTCCCCTTCCAGTCCCTCCCCAGTTCCCTTCCAGTCCCCCCCAGTGCCTCCCAGTGCCTCCCAGTGCCTCCCAGTGCCTCCCAGTAACCTCCCAGTGCCTCCCAGTGCCTCCCAGTGCCTCCCAGTAACCTCCCAGTGCCTCCCAGTAACCTCCCAGTGCCTCCCAGTGCATCCCAGTGCCTCCCAGTGCCTCCCAGTAACCTCCCAGTGCCTCCCAGTGCCTCCCAGTGCCTCCTCCAGTAACCTCCCAGTGCCTCCCAGTGCCTCCCAGTAACCTCCCAGTACCTCCCAGTGCCTCCCAGTGCCTCCCAGTGCCTCCCAGTAACCTCCCAGTGCCTCCCAGTAACCTCCCAGTAACCTCCCAGTGCCTCCCAGTGCCTCCCAGTGCCTCCCACTGCATCCCAGTCCCTCCCAGTGCCTCCCAGTGCCTCCCAGTGCCTCCCAGTGCCTCCCAGTAACCTCCCAGTGCCTCCCAGTAACCTCCCAGTGCCTCCCAGTAACCTTCCAGTAACCTCCCAGTGCCTCCCAGTGCCTCCCAGTGCCCTCCCAGTAACCTCCCAGTGCCTCCCCAGTAACCTCCCCAGTGCCTCCCAGTGCTCCAGTGCCTCCCAGTGCCCTCCCAGTAACCTCCCAGTGCCTCCCAGTGCCTCCCAGTAACCTCCCAGTGCCTCCCAGTGCCTCCCAGTAACCTCCCAGTAACCTCCCAGTGCCTCCCAGTGCCTCCCAGTGCCCTCCCAGTGCCTCCCAGTAACCTCCCAGTGCCTCCCAGTAACCTCCCAGTGCCTCCCAGTGCCTCCCAGTGCCTCCCAGTGCATCCCAGTCCCTCCCAGTGCCTCCCAGTGCCTCCCAGTGCCTCCCAGTAACCTCCCAGTGCCTCCCAGTAACCTCCCAGTGCCTCCCAGTAACCTCCCAGTAACCTCGCCAGTGCCTCCCAGTGCCTCCCAGTGCCTCCCAGTAACCTCCCAGTGCCTCCCAGTGCCTCCCAGTGCCTCCCAGGTGCCTCCCAGTGCCTCCCAGTGCCTCCCAGTAACCTCCCAGTGCCTCCCAGTGCCTCCCAGTGCCTCCCAGTAACCTCCCAGTGCCTCCCAGTCCCTCCCAGTGCCTCCCAGTGCCTTCCAGTAACCTCCCAGTGCCTCCAGTGCCTCCCAGTGCCTCCCAGTGCCTCCCAGTGCCTCCCAGTAACCTCCCAGTAACCTCCCAGTGCCTCCCAGTGCCTCCCAGAAACCTCCCCAGTAACCTCCCAGTGCCTCCCAGTGCCTCCCCAGTGCCTCCCAGTGCTCTTCCAGTCCCTCCCAGTTCCTTTCAGTCCCGCCCAGTTCCCTTCCAGTTCCTCCAGTTCGCTTCCAGTGCCTCCCAGTGCCTCCCAGTGCCTCCCAGTAACATCCCAGTGCCTCCCAGTGCCTCCCAGTTTACTTCCAGTCCCTCCCAGTCTCTCCCAGTGCCTTCCAGTGCCTCCCAGTGCCTCCCAGTGCCTCCCAGTAACCTCCCAGTGCCTCCCAGCAACCTCCCAGTGCCTCCCAGTGCCTCCCAGGTGCCTCCCAGTAACCTCCGAGTGCCTCCCAGTGCCTCCCAGTGCCTCCCAGTAACCTCCCAGTGCCTCCCAGTGCCTCCCAGTGCCTCCCAGTGCCCTCCCAGTGCCTCGCAGTGCCTCCCAGTAACCTCCCAGTGCCTCCCAGTAACCTCCCAGTGCCTCCCAGTAACCTCCCAGTGCCTCCCAGTAACCTCCCAGTAACCTCCCAGTGCCCTCCCAGTGCCTCCCAGTGCCTCCCAGTGCCTCCCAGTGCCTCCCAGTAACCTCCCAGTGCCCTCCCAGTGCCTCCAGTGCCTCCCAGTGCCTCCCAGTAACCTCCCAGTGCCTCCCAGTGCCTCCCAGTGCCTCCCAGTAACCTCCAGTGCCTCCCAGTGCCTCCCAGTAACCTCCCAGTAACCTCCCAGTGCCTCCCAGTAACCTCCCAGTGCCTCCCAGTAACCTCCCAGTGCCTCCCAGTAACCTTCCAGTAACCTCCCAGTGCCTCCCAGTGCCTCCCAGTGCTTCCCCAGTGCATCCCAGTCCCTCCCAGTGCCTCCCAGTGCCTCCCAGTGCCTCCCAGTGCCTCCCAGTAACCTCCCAGTGCCTCCCAGTGCCTCCCAGTAACCTCCCAGTAACCTCCCAGTGCCTCCCAGTGCCTCCCAGTGCCTCCCAGTAACCTCCCAGTGCCTCCCAGTAACCTCCCAGTAACCTCCCAGTGCCTCCCAGTAGCCTCCCAGTGCCTCCCAGTGCATCCCAGTCCCTCCCAGTGCCTCCCAGTGCCTCCCAGTGCCTCCCAGTGCCTCCCAGTAACCTCCCAGTGCCTCCCAGTAACCTCCCAGTAACCTCCCAGTGCCTCCCAGTGCCTCCAGTGCCTCCCAGTAACCTCCCAGTGCCTCCCAGTAACCTCCCAGTGCCTCCCAGTGCCTCCCAGTGCCTCCCAGTGCCTCCCAGTAACCTCGCAGTGCCTCCCAGTGCCTCCCAGTGCCTCCCAGTAACCTCCCAGTGCCTCCCAGTGCCTCCCAGTAACCTCCCAGTAACCTCCCAGTGCCTCCCAGTGCCTCCCAGTGCCTCCCAGTAACCTCCCATCCCAGTAACCTCCCAGTAACTCCCAGTGCCTCCCAGTGCCTCCCAGTGCCTCCCAGTGCATCCCAGTCCCTCCCAGTGCCTCCCAGTGCCTCCCAGTGCCTCCCAGTGCCTCCCAGTAACCTCCCAGTGCCTCCCAGTAACCTCCCAGTGCCTCCCAGTAACCTCCCAGTAACCTCCCAGTGCCTCCCAGTGCCTCCCAGTGCCTCCCAGTAACCTCCCAGTGCCTCCCAGTAACCTCCCAGTGCCTCCCAGTGCCTCCCAGTGCCTCCCAGTGCCTCCCAGTAACCTCCCAGTGCCTCCCAGTGCCTCCCAGTGCCTCCCAGTAACCTCCCAGTGCCTCCCAGTGCCTCCCAGTAACCTCCCAGTAACCTCCCAGTGCCTCCCAGTGCCTCCCAGTGCCTCCCAGTAACCTCACAGTGCCTCCCAGTAACCTCCCAGTAACCTCCCAGTGCCTCCCAGTGCCTCCCAGTGCCTCCCAGTGCATCCCAGTCCCTCCCAGTGCCTCCCAGTGCCTCCCAGTGCCTCCCAGTGCCTCCCAGTAACCTCCCAGTGCCTCCCAGTAACCTCCCAGTGCCTCCCAGTAACCTTCCAGTAACCTCCCAGTGCCTCCCAGTGCCTCCCAGTGCCTCCCAGTAACCTCCCAGTGCCTCCAGTAACCTCCCAGTGCCTCCCAGTGCCTCCCAGTGCCTCCCAGTGCCTCCCAGTAACCTCCCAGTGCCTCCCAGTGCCTCCCAGTGCCTCCCAGTAACCTCCCAGTGCCTCCCAGTGCCTCCCAGTAACCTCCCAGTAACCTCCCAGTGCCTCCCAGTGCCTTACAGTGCCTCCCAGTAACCTCCCAGTGCCTCCCAGTAACCTCCCAGTAACCTCCCAGTGCCTCCAGTGCCTCCCAGTGCCTCCCAGTGCATCCCAGTCCCTCCCAGTGCCTCCCAGTGCCTCCCAGTGCCTCCCAGTGCCTCCCAGTAACCTCCCAGTGCCTCCCCAGTAACCTCCAGTGCCTCCAGTAACCTCCCAGTAACCTCCCAGTGCCTCCCAGTGCCTCCCAGTGCCTCCCAGTAACCTCCCAGTGCCTCCCAGTAACCTCCCAGTGCCTCCCAGTGCCTCCCAGTGCCTCCCAGTGCCTCCCAGTAACCTCCCAGTAACCTCCCAGTGCCTCCCAGTGCCTCCCAGTGCCTCCCAGTAACCTCCCAGTGCCTCCCAGTAACCTCCCAGTAACCTCCCAGTGCCTCCCAGTGCCTCCCAGTGCCTCCCAGTGCATCCCAGTCCCTCCCAGTGCCTCCCAGTGCCTCCCAGTGCCTCCCAGTGCCTCCCAGTGCATCCCAGTCCCTCCCAGTGCCTCCCAGTGCCTCCCAGTGCCTCCCAGTGCCTCCCAGTAACCTCCCAGTGCCTCCCAGTAACCTCCAGTGCCTCCCAGTAACCTCCCAGTAACCTCCCAGTGCCTCCCAGTGCCTCCCAGTGCCTCCCAGTAACCTCCCAGTGCCTCCCAGTAACCTCCCAGTGCCTCCCAGTGCCTCCCAGTGCCTCCCAGTGCCTCCCAGTAACCTCCCAGTGCCTCCCAGTGCCTCCCAGTGCCTCCCAGTAACCTCCCAGTGCCTCCCAGTGCCTCCCAGTAACCTCCCAGTAACCTCCCAGTGCCTCCCAGTGCCTCCCAGTGCCTCCCAGTAACCTCCCAGTGCCTCCCAGTAACCTCCCAGTAACCTCCCAGTGCCTCCAGTGCCTCCCAGTGCCTCCCAGTGCATCCAGTCCCTCCCAGTGCCTCCCAGTGCCTCCCAGTGCCTCCCAGTGCCTCCCAGTAACCTCCCAGTGCCTCCCAGTAACCTCCCAGTGCCTCCCAGTAACCTCCCAGTAACCTCCCAGTGCCTCCCAGTGCCTCCAGTGCCTCCCAGTAACCTCCCAGTGCCTCCCAGTAACCTCCCAGTGCCTCCCAGTGCCTCCCAGTGGCCTCCCAGTAACCTCCCAGTGCCTCCAGTGCCTCCCAGTGCCTCCCAGTAACCTCCCAGTGCCTCCCAGTCCCTCCCAGTGCCTCCCAGTGCCTTCCAGTAACCTCCCAGTGCCTCCCAGTGCCTCCCAGTGCCTCCAGTGCCTCCCAGTGCCTCCCAGTAACCTCCCAGTAACCTCCCAGTGCCTCCCAGAAACCTCCCAGTAACCTCCCAGTGCCTCCCAGTGCCTCCCAGTGCCTCCCAGTGCCTCCCAGTGCTCTTCCAGTCCCTCCCAGTTCCTTTCCAGTCCCGCCCAGTTCCCTTCCAGTTCCTCCCAGTTCGTTTCCAGTGCCTCCCAGTGCCTCCCAGTGCCTCCCAGTAACATCCCAGTGCCTCCCAGTAACCTCCCAGTGCCTCCCAGTGCCTCCCAGTGCCTCCCAGTAACCTCCCAGTGCCTCCCAGTGCCTCCCAGTAACCTCCCAGTACCTCCCAGTGCCTCCCAGTTACCTCCCAGTGCCTCCCAGTGCCTCCCAGTGCCTCCCAGTTCCGTTCCAGTCCCTCCCAGTTCCCTTCCAGTCCCCCCCAGTGCCTCCAGTGCCTCCCAGTGCCTCCCAGTGCCTCCCAGTAACCTCCCAGTGCTCCCAGTGCCTCCCAGTGCCTCCCAGTAACCTCCCAGTGCCTCCCAGTAACCTCCCAGTGCCTCCCAGTGCCTCCCAGTGCCTCCCAGTGCCTCCCAGTAACCTCCCAGTGCCTCCCAGTAACCTCCCAGTAACCTCCCAGTGCCTCCCAGTGCCTCCCAGTGCCTCCCAGTAACCTCCCAGTGCCTCCCAGTAACCTCCCAGTAACCTCCCAGTGCCTCCCAGTGCCTCCAGTGCCTCCCAGTGCATCCCAGTGCCTCCCAGTGCCTCCCAGTGCCTCCCAGTGCATCCCAGTCCCTCCAGTGCCTCCCAGTGCCTCCCAGTGCCTCCCAGTGCCTCCCAGTAACCTCCCAGTGCCTCCAGTAACCTCCCAGTAACCTCCCAGTGCCTCCCAGTGCCTCCCAGTAACCTCCCAGTGCCTCCCAGTAACCTCCCAGTAACCTCCCAGTGCCTCCCAGTGCCTCCCAGTGCCTCCCAGTTGCATCCCAGTCCCTCCCAGTGCCTCCCAGTGCCTCCCAGTGCCTCCCAGTGCCTCCCAGTAACCTCCCAGTGCCTCCCAGTAACCTCCCAGTGCCTCCCAGTAACCTCCCAGTAACCTCCCAGTGCCTCCCAGTGCCTCCCAGTGCCTCCCAGTAACCTCCAGTGCCTCCCAGTAACCTCCCAGTGCCTCCCAGTGCCTCCCAGTGCCTCCCAGTGCCTCCCAGTAACCTCCCAGTGCCTCCCAGTGCCTCCCAGTGCCTCCAGTAACCTCCCAGTGCCTCCCAGTGCCTCCCAGTAACCTCCAGTAACCTCCCAGTGCCTCCCAGTGCCTCCCAGTGCCTCCCAGTAACCTCCCAGTGCCTCCCAGTAACCTCCCAGTAACCTCCCAGTGCCTCCCAGTGCCTCCCAGTGCCTCCCAGTGCATCCCAGTCCCTCCCAGTGCCTCCCAGTCTCTCCCAGTGCCTCCCAGTGCCTCCCAGTAACCTCCCAGTGCCTCCCAGTAACCTCCCAGTGCCTCCCAGTAACCTTCCAGTAACCTCCCAGTGCCTCCCAGTGCCTCCCAGTGCTCCCAGTAACCTCCCAGTGCCTCCCAGTAACCTCCCAGTGCCTCCCAGTGCCTCCCAGTGCTCCCAGTGCCTCCCAGTAACCTCCCAGTGCCTCCCAGTGCCTCCCAGTGCCTCCCAGTGCCTCCCAGTAACCTCCCAGTGCCTCCCAGTAACCTCCCAGTAACCTCCAGTGCCTCCCAGTGCCTCCCAGTGCCTCCCAGTGCATCCCAGTCCCTCCCAGTGCCTCCCAGTCTCTCCCAGTGCCTCCCAGTGCCTCCCAGTAACCTCCCAGTGCCTCCCAGTAACCTCCCAGTGCCTCCCAGTAACCTTCCAGTAACCTCCCAGTGCCTCCCAGTGCCTCCCAGTGCCTCCCAGTAACCTCCAGTGCCTCCCAGTAACCTCCCAGTGCCTCCCAGTGCCTCCCAGTGCCTCCCAGTGCCTCCCAGTAACCTCCCAGTGCCTCCCAGTGCCTCCCAGTGCCTCCCAGTAACCTCCCAGTGCCTCCCAGTGCCTCCCAGTAACCTCCCAGTAACCTCCCAGTGCCTCCCAGTGCCTCCCAGTGCCTCCCAGTAACCTCCCAGTGCCTCCCAGTAACCTCCCAGTAACCTCCCAGTGCCTCCCAGTGCCTCCCAGTGCCTCCCAGTGCATCCCAGTCCCTCCCAGTGCCTCCCAGTGCCTCCCAGTGCCTCCCAGTGCCTCCCAGTAACCTCCCAGTGCCTCCCAGTAACCTCCCAGTAACCTCCCAGTGCCTCCCAGTGCCTCCCAGTGCCTCCCAGTAACCTCCCAGTGCCTCCCAGTAACCTCCCAGTGCCTCCCAGTGCCTCCCAGTGCCTCCCAGTAACCTCCCAGTGCCCCCCAGTGCCTCCCAGTGCCTCCCAGTAACCTCCCAGTGCCTCCCAGTCCCTCCCAGTGCCTCCCAGTGCCTTCCAGTAACCTCCCAGTGCCTCCCAGTGCCTCCCAGTGCCTCCCAGTGCCTCCCAGTGCCTCCCAGTAACCTCCCAGTAACCTCCCAGTGCCTCCCAGAAACCTCCCAGTAACCTCCCAGTGCCTCCCAGTGCCTCCCAGTGCCTCCCAGTGCCTCCCAGTGCTCTTCCAGTCCCTCCCAGTTCCTTTCCAGTCCCGCCCAGTTCCCTTCCAGTTCCTCCCAGTTCGTTTCCAGTGCCTCCCAGTGCCTCCCAGTGCCTCCCAGTAACATCCCAGTGCCTCCCAGTAACCTCCCAGTGCCTCCCAGTAACCTCCCAGTGCCTCCCAGTGCCTCCCAGTGCCTCCCAGTAACCTCCCAGTGCCTCCCAGTGCCTCCCAGTAACCTCCCAGTACCTCCCAGTGCCTCCCAGTTACCTCCCAGTGCCTCCCAGTGCCTCCCAGTGCCTCCCAGTTCCCTTCCAGTCCCTCCCAGTTCCCTTCCAGTCCCCCCCAGTGCCTCCCAGTGCCTCCCAGTGCCTCCCAGTGCCTCCCAGTAACCTCCCAGTGCCTCCCAGTGCCTCCCAGTGCCTCCCAGTAACCTCCCAGTGCCTCCCAGTAACCTCCCAGTGCCTCCCAGTGCATCCCAGTGCCTCCCAGTGCCTCCCAGTAACCTCCCAGTGCCTCCCAGTGCCTCCCAGTGCCTCCCAGTAACCTCCCAGTGCCTCCCAGTGCCTCCCAGTAACCTCCCAGTAACCTCCCAGTGCCTCCCAGTGCCTCCCAGTGCCTCCCAGTAACCTCCCAGTGCCTCCCAGTAACCTCCCAGTAACCTCCCAGTGCCTCCCAGTGCCTCCCAGTGCCTCCCACTGCATCCCAGTCCCTCCCAGTGCCTCCCAGTGCCTCCCAGTGCCTCCCAGTGCCTCCCAGTAACCTCCCAGTGCCTCCCAGTAACCTCCCAGTGCCTCCCAGTAACCTTCCAGTAACCTCCCAGTGCCTCCCAGTGCCTCCCAGTGCCTCCCAGTAACCTCCCAGTGCCTCCCAGTAACCTCCCAGTGCCTCCCAGTGCCTCCCAGTGCCTCCCAGTGCCTCCCAGTGCCTCCCAGTAACCTCCCAGTGCCTCCCAGTGCCTCCCAGTAACCTCCCAGTGCCTCCCAGTGCCTCCCAGTAACCTCCCAGTAACCTCCCAGTGCCTCCCAGTGCCTCCCAGTGCCTCCCAGTAACCTCCCAGTGCCTCCCAGTAACCTCCCAGTAACCTCCCAGTGCCTCCCAGTGCCTCCCAGTGCCTCCCAGTGCATCCCAGTCCCTCCCAGTGCCTCCCAGTGCCTCCCAGTGCCTCCCAGTAACCTCCCAGTAACCTCCCAGTGCCTCCCAGTAACCTCCCAGTGCCTCCCAGTAACCTCCCAGTGCCTCCCAGTGCCTCCCAGTGCCTCCCAGTGCCTCCCAGTGCCTCCCAGTAACCTCCCAGTAACCTCCCAGTGCCTCCCAGTGCCTCCCAGAAACCTCCCAGTAACCTCCCAGTGCCTCCCAGTGCCTCCCAGTGCCTCCCAGTGCCTCCCAGTGCTCTTCCAGTCCCTCCCAGTTCCTTTCCAGTCCCGCCCAGTTCCCTTCCAGTTCCTCCCAGTTCGCTTCCAGTGCCTCCCAGTGCCTCCCAGTGCCTCCCAGTAACATCCCAGTGCCTCCCAGTGCCTCCCAGTTTCCTTCCAGTCCCTCCCAGTCTCTCCCAGTGCCTTCCAGTGCCTCCCAGTGCCTCCCAGTGCCTCCCAGTAACCTCCCAGTGCCTCCCAGCAACCTCCCAGTGCCTCCCAGTGCCTCCCAGTGCCTCCCAGTAACCTCCGAGTGCCTCCCAGTGCCTCCCAGTGCCTCCCAGTAACCTCCCAGTGCCTCCCAGTGCCTCCCAGTGCCTCCCAGTGCCCTCCCAGTGCCTCGCAGTGCCTCCCAGTAACCTCCCAGTGCCTCCCAGTAACCTCCCAGTGCCTCCCAGTAACCTCCCAGTGCCTCCCAGTAACCTCCCAGTAACCTCCCAGTGCCTCCCAGTGCCTCCCAGTGCCTCCCAGTAACCTCCCAGTGCCTCCCAGTAACCTCCCAGTGCCTCCCAGTGCCTCCCAGTGCCTCCCAGTGCCTCCCAGTAACCTCCCAGTGCCTCCCAGTGCCTCCCAGTGCCTCCCAGTAACCTCCCAGTGCCTCCCAGTGCCTCCCAGTAACCTCCCAGTAACCTCCCAGTGCCTCCCAGTGCCTCCCAGTGCCTCCCAGTAACCTCCCAGTGCCTCCCAGTAACCTTCCAGTAACCTCCCAGTGCCTCCCAGTGCCTCCCAGTGCCTCCCAGTGCATCCCAGTCCCTCCCAGTGCCTCCCAGTGCCTCCCAGTGCCTCCCAGTGCCTCCCAGTAACCTCCCAGTGCCTCCCAGTGCCTCCCAGTAACCTCCCAGTAACCTCCCAGTGCCTCCCAGTGCCTCCCAGTGCCTCCCAGTAACCTCCCAGTGCCTCCCAGTAACCTCCCAGTAACCTCCCAGTGCCTCCCAGTGCCTCCCAGTGCCTCCCAGTGCATCCCAGTCCCTCCCAGTGCCTCCCAGTGCCTCCCAGTGCCTCCCAGTGCCTCCCAGTGCCTCCCAGTAACCTCCCAGTGCCTCCCAGTAACCTCCCAGTAACCTCCCAGTGCCTCCCAGTGCCTCCCAGTGCCTCCCAGTAACCTCCCAGTGCCTCCCAGTAACCTCCCAGTGCCTCCCAGTGCCTCCCAGTGCCTCCCAGTGCCTCCCAGTAACCTCCCAGTGCCTCCCAGTGCCTCCCAGTGCCTCCCAGTAACCTCCCAGTGCCTCCCAGTGCCTCCCAGTAACCTCCCAGTAACCTCCCAGTGCCTCCCAGTGCCTCCCAGTGCCTCCCAGTAACCTCCCAGTGCCTCCCAGTAACCTCCCAGTAACCTCCCAGTGCCTCCCAGTGCCTCCCAGTGCCTCCCAGTGCATCCCAGTCCCTCCCAGTGCCTCCCAGTGCCTCCCAGTGCCTCCCAGTGCCTCCCAGTAACCTCCCAGTGCCTCCCAGTAACCTCCCAGTGCCTCCCAGTAACCTCCCAGTAACCTCCCAGTGCCTCCCAGTGCCTCCCAGTGCCTCCCAGTAACCTCCCAGTGCCTCCCAGTAACCTCCCAGTGCCTCCCAGTGCCTCCCAGTGCCTCCCAGTGCCTCCCAGTAACCTCCCAGTGCCTCCCAGTGCCTCCCAGTGCCTCCCAGTAACCTCCCAGTGCCTCCCAGTGCCTCCCAGTAACCTCCCAGTAACCTCCCAGTGCCTCCCAGTGCCTCCCAGTGCCTCCCAGTAACCTCCCAGTGCCTCCCAGTAACCTCCCAGTAACCTCCCAGTGCCTCCCAGTGCCTCCCAGTGCCTCCCAGTGCATCCCAGTCCCTCCCAGTGCCTCCCAGTCTCTCCCAGTGCCTCCCAGTGCCTCCCAGTAACCTCCCAGTGCCTCCCAGTAACCTCCCAGTGCCTCCCAGTAACCTTCCAGTAACCTCCCAGTGCCTCCCAGTGCCTCCCAGTGCCTCCCAGTAACCTCCCAGTGCCTCCCAGTAACCTCCCAGTGCCTCCCAGTGCCTCCCAGTGCCTCCCAGTGCCTCCCAGTAACCTCCCAGTGCCTCCCAGTGCCTCCCAGTGCCTCCCAGTAACCTCCCAGTGCCTCCCAGTGCCTCCCAGTAACCTCCCAGTAACCTCCCAGTGCCTCCCAGTGCCTCCCAGTGCCTCCCAGTAACCTCCCAGTGCCTCCCAGTAACCTCCCAGTAACCTCCCAGTGCCTCCCAGTGCCTCCCAGTGCCTCCCAGTGCATCCCAGTCCCTCCCAGTGCCTCCCAGTGCCTCCCAGTGCCTCCCAGTGCCTCCCAGTAACCTCCCAGTGCCTCCCAGTAACCTCCCAGTAACCTCCCAGTGCCTCCCAGTGCCTCCCAGTGCCTCCCAGTAACCTCCCAGTGCCTCCCAGTAACCTCCCAGTGCCTCCCAGTGCCTCCCAGTGCCTCCCAGTAACCTCCCAGTGCCTCCCAGTGCCTCCCAGTGCCTCCCAGTAACCTCCCAGTGCCTCCCAGTCCCTCCCAGTGCCTCCCAGTGCCTTCCAGTAACCTCCCAGTGCCTCCCAGTGCCTCCCAGTGCCTCCCAGTGCCTCCCAGTGCCTCCCAGTAACCTCCCAGTAACCTCCCAGTGCCTCCCAGAAACCTCCCAGTAACCTCCCAGTGCCTCCCAGTGCCTCCCAGTGCCTCCCAGTGCCTCCCAGTGCTCTTCCAGTCCCTCCCAGTTCCTTTCCAGTCCCGCCCAGTTCCCTTCCAGTTCCTCCCAGTTCGTTTCCAGTGCCTCCCAGTGCCTCCCAGTGCCTCCCAGTAACATCCCAGTGCCTCCCAGTAACCTCCCAGTGCCTCCCAGTGCCTCCCAGTGCCTCCCAGTAACCTCCCAGTGCCTCCCAGTGCCTCCCAGTAACCTCCCAGTACCTCCCAGTGCCTCCCAGTTACCTCCCAGTGCCTCCCAGTGCCTCCCAGTGCCTCCCAGTTCCCTTCCAGTCCCTCCCAGTTCCCTTCCAGTCCCCCCCAGTGCCTCCCAGTGCCTCCCAGTGCCTCCCAGTGCCTCCCAGTAACCTCCCAGTGCCTCCCAGTGCCTCCCAGTGCCTCCCAGTAACCTCCCAGTGCCTCCCAGTAACCTCCCAGTGCCTCCCAGTGCATCCCAGTGCCTCCCAGTGCCTCCCAGTAACCTCCCAGTGCCTCCCAGTGCCTCCCAGTGCCTCCCAGTAACCTCCCAGTGCCTCCCAGTGCCTCCCAGTAACCTCCCAGTAACCTCCCAGTGCCTCCCAGTGCCTCCCAGTGCCTCCCAGTAACCTCCCAGTGCCTCCCAGTAACCTCCCAGTAACCTCCCAGTGCCTCCCAGTGCCTCCCAGTGCCTCCCACTGCATCCCAGTCCCTCCCAGTGCCTCCCAGTGCCTCCCAGTGCCTCCCAGTGCCTCCCAGTAACCTCCCAGTGCCTCCCAGTAACCTCCCAGTGCCTCCCAGTAACCTTCCAGTAACCTCCCAGTGCCTCCCAGTGCCTCCCAGTGCCTCCCAGTAACCTCCCAGTGCCTCCCAGTAACCTCCCAGTGCCTCCCAGTGCCTCCCAGTGCCTCCCAGTGCCTCCCAGTAACCTCCCAGTGCCTCCCAGTGCCTCCCAGTAACCTCCCAGTGCCTCCCAGTGCCTCCCAGTAACCTCCCAGTAACCTCCCAGTGCCTCCCAGTGCCTCCCAGTGCCTCCCAGTAACCTCCCAGTGCCTCCCAGTAACCTCCCAGTAACCTCCCAGTGCCTCCCAGTGCCTCCCAGTGCCTCCCAGTGCATCCCAGTCCCTCCCAGTGCCTCCCAGTGCCTCCCAGTGCCTCCCAGTGCCTCCCAGTAACCTCCCAGTGCCTCCCAGTAACCTCCCAGTGCCTCCCAGTAACCTCCCAGTGCCTCCCAGTGCCTCCCAGTGCCTCCCAGTGCCTCCCAGTGCCTCCCAGTAACCTCCCAGTAACCTCCCAGTGCCTCCCAGTGCCTCCCAGAAACCTCCCAGTAACCTCCCAGTGCCTCCCAGTGCCTCCCAGTGCCTCCCAGTGCCTCCCAGTGCTCTTCCAGTCCCTCCCAGTTCCTTTCCAGTCCCGCCCAGTTCCCTTCCAGTTCCTCCCAGTTCGCTTCCAGTGCCTCCCAGTGCCTCCCAGTGCCTCCCAGTAACATCCCAGTGCCTCCCAGTGCCTCCCAGTTTCCTTCCAGTCCCTCCCAGTCTCTCCCAGTGCCTTCCAGTGCCTCCCAGTGCCTCCCAGTGCCTCCCAGTAACCTCCCAGTGCCTCCCAGCAACCTCCCAGTGCCTCCCAGTGCCTCCCAGTGCCTCCCAGTAACCTCCGAGTGCCTCCCAGTGCCTCCCAGTGCCTCCCAGTAACCTCCCAGTGCCTCCCAGTGCCTCCCAGTGCCTCCCAGTGCCCTCCCAGTGCCTCGCAGTGCCTCCCAGTAACCTCCCAGTGCCTCCCAGTAACCTCCCAGTGCCTCCCAGTAACCTCCCAGTGCCTCCCAGTAACCTCCCAGTAACCTCCCAGTGCCTCCCAGTGCCTCCCAGTGCCTCCCAGTAACCTCCCTGTGCCTCCCAGTAACCTCCCAGTGCCTCCCAGTGCCTCCCAGTGCCTCCCAGTGCCTCCCAGTAACCTCCCAGTGCCTCCCAGTGCCTCCCAGTGCCTCCCAGTAACCTCCCAGTGCCTCCCAGTGCCTCCCAGTAACCTCCCAGTAACCTCCCAGTGCCTCCCAGTGCCTCCCAGTGCCTCCCAGTAACCTCCCAGTGCCTCCCAGTAACCTTCCAGTAACCTCCCAGTGCCTCCCAGTGCCTCCCAGTGCCTCCCAGTGCATCCCAGTCCCTCCCAGTGCCTCCCAGTGCCTCCCAGTGCCTCCCAGTGCCTCCCAGTAACCTCCCAGTGCCTCCCAGTGCCTCCCAGTAACCTCCCAGTAACCTCCCAGTGCCTCCCAGTGCCTCCCAGTGCCTCCCAGTAACCTCCCAGTGCCTCCCAGTAACCTCCCAGTAACCTCCCAGTGCCTCCCAGTGCCTCCCAGTGCCTCCCAGTGCATCCCAGTCCCTCCCAGTGCCTCCCAGTGCCTCCCAGTGCCTCCCAGTGCCTCCCAGTGCCTCCCAGTAACCTCCCAGTGCCTCCCAGTAACCTCCCAGTAACCTCCCAGTGCCTCCCAGTGCCTCCCAGTGCCTCCCAGTAACCTCCCAGTGCCTCCCAGTAACCTCCCAGTGCCTCCCAGTGCCTCCCAGTGCCTCCCAGTGCCTCCCAGTAACCTCCCAGTGCCTCCCAGTGCCTCCCAGTGCCTCCCAGTAACCTCCCAGTGCCTCCCAGTGCCTCCCAGTAACCTCCCAGTAACCTCCCAGTGCCTCCCAGTGCCTCCCAGTGCCTCCCAGTAACCTCCCAGTGCCTCCCAGTAACCTCCCAGTAACCTCCCAGTGCCTCCCAGTGCCTCCCAGTGCCTCCCAGTGCATCCCAGTCCCTCCCAGTGCCTCCCAGTGCCTCCCAGTGCCTCCCAGTGCCTCCCAGTAACCTCCCAGTGCCTCCCAGTAACCTCCCAGTGCCTCCCAGTAACCTCCCAGTAACCTCCCAGTGCCTCCCAGTGCCTCCCAGTGCCTCCCAGTAACCTCCCAGTGCCTCCCAGTAACCTCCCAGTGCCTCCCAGTGCCTCCCAGTGCCTCCCAGTGCCTCCCAGTAACCTCCCAGTGCCTCCCAGTGCCTCCCAGTGCCTCCCAGTAACCTCCCAGTGCCTCCCAGTGCCTCCCAGTAACCTCCCAGTAACCTCCCAGTGCCTCCCAGTGCCTCCCAGTGCCTCCCAGTAACCTCCCAGTGCCTCCCAGTAACCTCCCAGTAACCTCCCAGTGCCTCCCAGTGCCTCCCAGTGCCTCCCAGTGCCTCCCAGTAACCTCCCAGTGCCTCCCAGTAACCTCCCAGTGCCTCCCAGTAACCTTCCAGTAACCTCCCAGTGCCTCCCAGTGCCTCCCAGTGCCTCCCAGTAACCTCCCAGTGCCTCCCAGTAACCTCCCAGTGCCTCCCAGTGCCTCCCAGTGCCTCCCAGTGCCTCCCAGTAACCTCCCAGTGCCTCCCAGTGCCTCCCAGTGCCTCCCAGTAACCTCCCAGTGCCTCCCAGTGCCTCCCAGTAACCTCCCAGTAACCTCCCAGTGCCTCCCAGTGCCTTACAGTGCCTCCCAGTAACCTCCCAGTGCCTCCCAGTAACCTCCCAGTAACCTCCCAGTGCCTCCCAGTGCCTCCCAGTGCCTCCCAGTGCATCCCAGTCCCTCCCAGTGCCTCCCAGTGCCTCCCAGTGCCTCCCAGTGCCTCCCAGTAACCTCCCAGTGCCTCCCAGTAACCTCCCAGTGCCTCCCAGTAACCTCCCAGTAACCTCCCAGTGCCTCCCAGTGCCTCCCAGTGCCTCCCAGTAACCTCCCAGTGCCTCCCAGTGCCTCCCAGTGCCTCCCAGTAACCTCCCAGTGCCTCCCAGTGCCTCCCAGTAACCTCCCAGTAACCTCCCAGTGCCTCCCAGTGCCTCCCAGTGCCTCCCAGTAACCTCCCAGTGCCTCCCAGTAACCTCCCAGTAACCTCCCAGTGCCTCCCAGTGCCTCCCAGTGCCTCCCAGTGCATCCCAGTCCCTCCCAGTGCCTCCCAGTGCCTCCCAGTGCCTCCCAGTGCCTCCCAGTAACCTCTCAGTGCCTCCCAGTAACCTCCCAGTGCCTCCCAGTAACCTCCCAGTAACCTCCCAGTGCCTCCCAGTGCCTCCCAGTGCCTCCCAGTAACCTCCCAGTGCCTCCCAGTAACCTCCCAGTGCCTCCCAGTGCCTCCCAGTGCCTCCCAGTGCCTCCCAGTAACCTCCCAGTGCCTCCCAGTGCCTCCCAGTGCCTCCCAGTAACCTCCCAGTGCCTCCCAGTGCCTCCCAGTAACCTCCCAGTAACCTCCCAGTGCCTCCCAGTGCCTCCCAGTGCCTCCCAGTAACCTCCCAGTGCCTCCCAGTAACCTCCCAGTAACCTCCCAGTGCCTCCCAGTGCCTCCCAGTGCCTCCCAGTGCCTCCCAGTAACCTCCCAGTGCCTCCCAGTAACCTCCCAGTGCCTCCCAGTAACCTTCCAGTAACCTCCCAGTGCCTCCCAGTGCCTCCCAGTGCCTCCCAGTAACCTCCCAGTGCCTCCCAGTAACCTCCCAGTGCCTCCCAGTGCCTCCCAGTGCCTCCCAGTGCCTCCCAGTAACCTCCCAGTGCCTCCCAGTGCCTCCCAGTGCCTCCCAGTAACCTCCCAGTGCCTCCCAGTGCCTCCCAGTAACCTCCCAGTAACCTCCCAGTGCCTCCCAGTGCCTTACAGTGCCTCCCAGTAACCTCCCAGTGCCTCCCAGTAACCTCCCAGTAACCTCCCAGTGCCTCCCAGTGCCTCCCAGTGCCTCCCAGTGCATCCCAGTCCCTCCCAGTGCCTCCCAGTGCCTCCCAGTGCCTCCCAGTGCCTCCCAGTAACCTCCCAGTGCCTCCCAGTAACCTCCCAGTGCCTCCCAGTAACCTCCCAGTAACCTCCCAGTGCCTCCCAGTGCCTCCCAGTGCCTCCCAGTAACCTCCCAGTGCCTCCCAGTAACCTCCCAGTGCCTCCCAGTGCCTCCCAGTGCCTCCCAGTGCCTCCCAGTAACCTCCCAGTGCCTCCCAGTGCCTCCCAGTGCCTCCCAGTAACCTCCCAGTGCCTCCCAGTCCCTCCCAGTGCCTCCCAGTGCCTTCCAGTAACCTCCCAGTGCCTCCCAGTGCCTTCCAGTAACCTCCCAGTCCCTCCCAGTGCCTCCCAGTGCCTTCCAGTAACCTCCCAGTGCCTCCCAGTGCCTCCCAGTAACCTCCCAGTAACCTCCCAGTGCCTCCCAGTGCCTCCCAGAAACCTCCCAGTAACCTCCCAGTGCCTCCCAGTGCCTCCCAGTGCCTCCCAGTGCCTCCCAGTGCTCTTCCAGTCCCTCCCAGTTCCTTTCCAGTCCCGCCCAGTTCCCTTCCAGTTCCTCCCAGTTCGCTTCCAGTGCCTCCCAGTGCCTCCCAGTGCCTCCCAGTAACATCCCAGTGCCTCCCAGTAACCTCCCAGTGCCTCCCAGTGCCTCCCAGTGCCTCCCAGTAACCTCCCAGTGCCTCCCAGTGCCTCCCAGTAACCTCCCAGTACCTCCCAGTGCCTCCCAGTTACCTCCCAGTGCCTCCCAGTGCCTCCCAGTGCCTCCCAGTTCCCTTCCAGTCCCTCCCAGTTCCCTTCCAGTCCCCCCCAGTGCCTCCCAGTGCCTCCCAGTGCCTCCCAGTGCCTCCCAGTAACCTCCCAGTGCCTCCCAGTGCCTCCCAGTGCCTCCCAGTAACCTCCCAGTGCCTCCCAGTAACCTCCCAGTGCCTCCCAGTGCCTCCCAGTGCCTCCCAGTGCCTCCCAGTAACATCCCAGTGCCTCCCAGTGCCTCCCAGTTTCCTTCCAGTCCCTCCCAGTCTCTCCCAGTGCCTTCCAGTGCCTCCCAGTGCCTCCCAGTGCCTCCCAGTAACCTCCCAGTGCCTCCCAGCAACCTCCCAGTGCCTCCCAGTGCCTCCCAGTGCCTCCCAGTAACCTCCGAGTGCCTCCCAGTGCCTCCCAGTGCCTCCCAGTAACCTCCCAGTGCCTCCCAGTGCCTCCCAGTGCCTCCCAGTGCCCTCCCAGTGCCTCGCAGTGCCTCCCAGTAACCTCCCAGTGCCTCCCAGTAACCTCCCAGTGCCTCCCAGTAACCTCCCAGTGCCTCCCAGTAACCTCCCAGTAACCTCCCAGTGCCTCCCAGTGCCTCCCAGTGCCTCCCAGTAACCTCCCTGTGCCTCCCAGTAACCTCCCAGTGCCTCCCAGTGCCTCCCAGTGCCTCCCAGTGCCTCCCAGTAACCTCCCAGTGCCTCCCAGTGCCTCCCAGTGCCTCCCAGTAACCTCCCAGTGCCTCCCAGTGCCTCCCAGTAACCTCCCAGTAACCTCCCAGTGCCTCCCAGTGCCTCCCAGTGCCTCCCAGTAACCTCCCAGTGCCTCCCAGTAACCTTCCAGTAACCTCCCAGTGCCTCCCAGTGCCTCCCAGTGCCTCCCAGTGCATCCCAGTCCCTCCCAGTGCCTCCCAGTGCCTCCCAGTGCCTCCCAGTGCCTCCCAGTAACCTCCCAGTGCCTCCCAGTGCCTCCCAGTAACCTCCCAGTAACCTCCCAGTGCCTCCCAGTGCCTCCCAGTGCCTCCCAGTAACCTCCCAGTGCCTCCCAGTAACCTCCCAGTAACCTCCCAGTGCCTCCCAGTGCCTCCCAGTGCCTCCCAGTGCATCCCAGTCCCTCCCAGTGCCTCCCAGTGCCTCCCAGTGCCTCCCAGTGCCTCCCAGTGCCTCCCAGTAACCTCCCAGTGCCTCCCAGTAACCTCCCAGTAACCTCCCAGTGCCTCCCAGTGCCTCCCAGTGCCTCCCAGTAACCTCCCAGTGCCTCCCAGTAACCTCCCAGTGCCTCCCAGTGCCTCCCAGTGCCTCCCAGTGCCTCCCAGTAACCTCCCAGTGCCTCCCAGTGCCTCCCAGTGCCTCCCAGTAACCTCCCAGTGCCTCCCAGTGCCTCCCAGTAACCTCCCAGTAACCTCCCAGTGCCTCCCAGTGCCTCCCAGTGCCTCCCAGTAACCTCCCAGTGCCTCCCAGTAACCTCCCAGTAACCTCCCAGTGCCTCCCAGTGCCTCCCAGTGCCTCCCAGTGCATCCCAGTCCCTCCCAGTGCCTCCCAGTGCCTCCCAGTGCCTCCCAGTGCCTCCCAGTAACCTCCCAGTGCCTCCCAGTAACCTCCCAGTGCCTCCCAGTAACCTCCCAGTAACCTCCCAGTGCCTCCCAGTGCCTCCCAGTGCCTCCCAGTAACCTCCCAGTGCCTCCCAGTAACCTCCCAGTGCCTCCCAGTGCCTCCCAGTGCCTCCCAGTGCCTCCCAGTAACCTCCCAGTGCCTCCCAGTGCCTCCCAGTGCCTCCCAGTAACCTCCCAGTGCCTCCCAGTGCCTCCCAGTAACCTCCCAGTAACCTCCCAGTGCCTCCCAGTGCCTCCCAGTGCCTCCCAGTAACCTCCCAGTGCCTCCCAGTAACCTCCCAGTAACCTCCCAGTGCCTCCCAGTGCCTCCCAGTGCCTCCCAGTGCCTCCCAGTAACCTCCCAGTGCCTCCCAGTAACCTCCCAGTGCCTCCCAGTAACCTTCCAGTAACCTCCCAGTGCCTCCCAGTGCCTCCCAGTGCCTCCCAGTAACCTCCCAGTGCCTCCCAGTAACCTCCCAGTGCCTCCCAGTGCCTCCCAGTGCCTCCCAGTGCCTCCCAGTAACCTCCCAGTGCCTCCCAGTGCCTCCCAGTGCCTCCCAGTAACCTCCCAGTGCCTCCCAGTGCCTCCCAGTAACCTCCCAGTAACCTCCCAGTGCCTCCCAGTGCCTTACAGTGCCTCCCAGTAACCTCCCAGTGCCTCCCAGTAACCTCCCAGTAACCTCCCAGTGCCTCCCAGTGCCTCCCAGTGCCTCCCAGTGCATCCCAGTCCCTCCCAGTGCCTCCCAGTGCCTCCCAGTGCCTCCCAGTGCCTCCCAGTAACCTCCCAGTGCCTCCCAGTAACCTCCCAGTGCCTCCCAGTAACCTCCCAGTAACCTCCCAGTGCCTCCCAGTGCCTCCCAGTGCCTCCCAGTAACCTCCCAGTGCCTCCCAGTAACCTCCCAGTGCCTCCCAGTGCCTCCCAGTGCCTCCCAGTGCCTCCCAGTAACCTCCCAGTGCCTCCCAGTGCCTCCCAGTGCCTCCCAGTAACCTCCCAGTGCCTCCCAGTCCCTCCCAGTGCCTCCCAGTGCCTTCCAGTAACCTCCCAGTGCCTCCCAGTGCCTTCCAGTAACCTCCCAGTCCCTCCCAGTGCCTCCCAGTGCCTTCCAGTAACCTCCCAGTGCCTCCCAGTGCCTCCCAGTAACCTCCCAGTAACCTCCCAGTGCCTCCCAGTGCCTCCCAGAAACCTCCCAGTAACCTCCCAGTGCCTCCCAGTGCCTCCCAGTGCCTCCCAGTGCCTCCCAGTGCTCTTCCAGTCCCTCCCAGTTCCTTTCCAGTCCCGCCCAGTTCCCTTCCAGTTCCTCCCAGTTCGCTTCCAGTGCCTCCCAGTGCCTCCCAGTGCCTCCCAGTAACATCCCAGTGCCTCCCAGTAACCTCCCAGTGCCTCCCAGTGCCTCCCAGTGCCTCCCAGTAACCTCCCAGTGCCTCCCAGTGCCTCCCAGTAACCTCCCAGTACCTCCCAGTGCCTCCCAGTTACCTCCCAGTGCCTCCCAGTGCCTCCCAGTGCCTCCCAGTTCCCTTCCAGTCCCTCCCAGTTCCCTTCCAGTCCCCCCCAGTGCCTCCCAGTGCCTCCCAGTGCCTCCCAGTGCCTCCCAGTAACCTCCCAGTGCCTCCCAGTGCCTCCCAGTGCCTCCCAGTAACCTCCCAGTGCCTCCCAGTAACCTCCCAGTGCCTCCCAGTGCCTCCCAGTGCCTCCCAGTGCCTCCCAGTAACCTCCCAGTGCCTCCCAGTGCCTCCCAGTGCCTCCCAGTAACCTCCCAGTGCCTCCCAGTGCCTCCCAGTAACCTCCCAGTAACCTCCCAGTGCCTCCCAGTGCCTCCCAGTGCCTCCCAGTAACCTCCCAGTGCCTCCCAGTAACCTCCCAGTAACCTCCCAGTGCCTCCCAGTGCCTCCCAGTGCCTCCCAGTGCATCCCAGTCCCTCCCAGTGCCTCCCAGTGCCTCCCAGTGCCTCCCAGTGCCTCCCAGTAACCTCCCAGTGCCTCCCAGTAACCTCCCAGTGCCTCCCAGTAACCTCCCAGTAACCTCCCAGTGCCTCCCAGTGCCTCCCAGTGCCTCCCAGTAACCTCCCAGTGCCTCCCAGTAACCTCCCAGTGCCTCCCAGTGCCTCCCAGTGCCTCCCAGTGCCTCCCAGTAACCTCCCAGTGCCTCCCAGTGCCTCCCAGTGCCTCCCAGTAACCTCCCAGTGCCTCCCAGTCCCTCCCAGTGCCTCCCAGTGCCTTCCAGTAACCTCCCAGTGCCTCCCAGTGCCTCCCAGTGCCTCCCAGTGCCTTCCAGTGCCTCCCAGTAACCTCCAGTAACCTCCCAGTGCCTCCCAGTGCCTCCCAGAAACCTCCCAGTAACCTCCCAGTGCCTCCCAGTGCCTCCCAGTGCCTCCCAGTGCCTCCCAGTGCCTCCCAGTGCTCTTCCAGTCCCTCCCAGTTCCTTTCCAGTCCCGCCCAGTTCCCTTCCAGTTCCTCCCAGTTCGCTTCCAGTGCCTCCCAGTGCCTCCCAGTGCCTCCCAGTAACATCCCAGTGCCTCCCAGTAACCTCCCAGTGCCTCCCAGTGCCTCCCAGTCCCTCCCAGTAACCTCCCAGTGCCTCCCAGTGCCTCCCAGTAACCTCCCAGTACCTCCCAGTGCCTCCCAGTTACCTCCCAGTGCCTCCCAGTGCCTCCCAGTGCCTCCCAGTTCCCTTCCAGTCCCTCCCAGTTCCCTTCCAGTCCCTCCCAGTGCCTCCCAGTGCCTCCCAGTGCCTCCCAGAAACCTCCCAGTAACCTCCCAGTGCCTCCCAGTGCCTCCCAGTCCCTCCCAGTGCCTCCCAGTAACCTCCCAGTGCCTCCCAGTGCCTCCCAGTGCCTCCCAGTAACCTCCCAGTACCTCCCAGTGCCTCCCAGTTACCTCCCAGTGCCTCCCAGTGCCTCCCAGTGCCTCCCAGTTCCCTTCCAGTCTCTCCCAGTTCCCTTCCAGTCCCTCCCAGTGCCTCCCAGTGCCTCCCAGTAACCTCCCAGTCCCTCCCAGTGCCTCCCAGTAACCTCCCAGTGCCTCCCAGTGCCTCCCAGTCCCTCCCAGTGCCTCCCAGTAACCTCCCAGTGCCTCCCAGTGCCTCCCAGTGCCTCCCAGTTCCCTTCCAGTCCCTCCCAGTTCCCTTCCAGTGCCTCCCAGTGCCTCCCAGTAACCTCCCAGTGCCTCCCAGTGCCTCCCAGAAACCTCCCAGTAACCTCCCAGTGCCTCCCAGTCCCTCCCAGTGCCTCCCAGTAACCTCCCAGTGCCTCCCAGTGCCTCCCAGTGCCTCCCAGTAACCTCCCAGTGCCTCCCAGTGCCTCCCAGTAACCTCCCAGTACCTCCCAGTGCCTCCCAGTTACCTCCCAGTGCCTCCCAGTGCCTCCCAGTGCCTCCCAGTTCCCTTCCAGTCCCTCCCAGTTCCCTTCCAGTCCCTCCCAGTGCCTCCCAGTGCCTCCCAGTGCCTCCCAGTAACCTCCCAGTCCCTCCCAGTGCCTCCCAGTAACCTCCCAGTGCCTCTTAGTGCCTCCCAGTCCCTCCCAGTGCCTCCCAGTAACCTCCCAGTGCCTCCCAGTGCCTCCCAGTGCCTCCCAGTAACCTCCCAGTGCCACCCAGTGCCTCCCAGTAACCTCCCAGTGCCTCCCAGTAACCTCCCAGTGCCTCCCAGTGCCTCCCAGTTACCTCCCAGTAACCTCCCAGTGCCTCCCAGTGCCTCCCAGTAACCTCCCAGTGCCTCCTAGTGCCTCCCAGTGCCTCCCAGTTCCCTCCCAGTGCCTCCCAGTGCCTCCCAGTAACCTCCCAGTGCCTCCCAGCAACCTCCCGGTGCCTCCCAGTGCCTCCCAGTGCCTCCCAGTAACCTCCCAGTGCCTCCCAGTAACCTCTCAGTGCCTCCCAGTGCCTCCCAGTAACCTCCCAGTCCCTCCCAGTGCCTCCCAGTCCCTCCTACTGCCTCCCAGTTCCCTTCCAGTCCCTCCCAATTCCCTCCCAGTGCCTCCCAGTGCCTCCCAGTGCCTCCCAGTGCCTCCCAGTAACCTCCCAGTGCCTCCCAGTGCCTCCCAGTGCCTCCCAGTGCCTCCCAGTCTCTCCCAGTCCCCCCCAATCCTCTCCCAGTGCCTCCCAGTCCCCTCCCAGTGCCTCAAAATCCTTTCCCAGTCCCTCCCAGTTCCTCCCAATCCCCTCCCAGTTCCTCCCAGTCCTTTCAAGTCTGTCCCAGTCTGTCCCAACCACCCTCCCAGTGCTCTTCCAGTGCCTCCCAGTGCCTCCCAGTATGACCAAAACCCCTCCCAGGATCAACTGGGAGAGAAAACACCTCATCCCAGTAGCTCCCAGTATAGAAAAAAGCTCTTCCCAGTAGCTCCCAGTGCCTCCCAGTCCCTTCCAGCCCCTCCCAGTCCCTCCCAGTGCCTCCCAGTCCCTTCCAGTGCTCTTCCAGTCCCTCCCAACCCCCTCCCATTCCCTCCCAGTCCTTTCCAGTCTGTCCCAGTAGACCCAAACCCCTCTCCCAGTGCCTCCCAGTCCCTCCCAATCCCCTCCCAGTGTCTCCCAGTTCCCTCCCAGTCCTTCCCAGTCTCTTCCAGTACCATCCCAGTCCCCTCCCAGTTCCTCCCAGTATCCCCCAATCCACTTCAGGTCCCTCCCAGTCTCTCCCAGTGCCTCCCAGTGTGTCCCAGTATTCCACAACCCCACTCCCAGTTCCTCCCACTGCTCTCCCAGTCCCTCCCAGTGCCTCCCAGTGCCTCCCAGTGCCACCCAGTTCCCTCCCAGTCCCTCCCAGTCCCTCCCAGTGTTCTTCCAGTCCCTCCCGATCTTTTCCAGTCCCTCCCAGTCCCCTCCCAGTTCCTCCCAGTGTCTCCCAGTGCCCCCCAGTCCCTCCCAGTGCCTCCCAGTCTCTCCCAGTCCCCCCCAATCCTCTCCCAGTTCCTCCCAGTCCCCTCCCAGTACCTCAAAATCCTTTCCCAGTCTCTCCCAGTCCCTCCCAGTCTCTCCCAGTCCCTCCCAGTCCCTCTCAATGCCTCCCAGTTGCTCCCAGTGCCTCAAAATCTCCTTCCAGTCCCTCCCAGTCCAACCCAGTGCATCCCAGTGCCTCCCAGTATGGCCAAAACCCCTCCCAGGATCAACTGGGAGGGAAAAAACCTCATCCCAGTAGCTCCCAGTATAGAAAAAAGCTCGCTCCAGTAGCTCCCAGTGCTCCCAGTACTGATAAAATGCACTCCCAGTACCTCCCAGTACCCTCCAGTGGCTCCCAGTATGGCCGGAACCCCTCCCAGTATAGAAAAAGCCTCGTCCCAGTGCCTCCCAGTGCCTCCCAGTATGGATAAAATGCACCCCCAGTGCCTCCCAGTGCTTCCAGTATAGAGAAAAACCCCTCCCAGTCCCCTCCCAGTAGCTCCCAGTAGCTCCCAGTATAGAAAAAATCCACTCCCAGTAGCACCCAGTAAGGACAAAACCTCATCCCAGTCCCTCCCAGTGCTCCCAGTATGGATAAAATGCACTCCCAGTCCCTCCCAGTCCCTCCAGTCCCTCCCAGTCCCTGGGGCCATGGGGGCTCCAAGGTGCCCGATCCCAAAACGCCCCAAAACGTCCCCAAAATGTCCCAAAGTCTCCAAAAATGGCAAAAAAACCCCAAGAAGTGGCAAAAAACCTCAAAAAACGTCAAAAAACGTCAAAAAATGTCAAAAAAGGTCAAAAAAATTAAAAAATGACCCCAAAAAGTCCCAAATTGTCCCCAAACCACCCAAAAGTGTCCCCAAATCTCCCCAAATGTCCCCAAAAACGCCCCAAAGTGTCCAAAAATATCAAAAAAACCCCAAGAAATGTCCAAAAATGTCAAAAAATGTCAAAAAACGTCAAAAATCTCAAAAAATGTCCAAAAAAGTCCAAAAATCTCCAAAAATGTCCCCAAAACACCCAAAGCCACCCCAAAATGCCCCAAGCCTCCCCGAAACGTCCCCAAAATGTCCCAAAGTCTCCAAAAATGGCAAAAAAACCTCAAGAAATGTCAAAAAAACCTCAAAAAATGTCAAAAAAAGTCAAAAATGTCCCAAAAAGGTCAAAAATGTCCCCAAAACCACCCAAAAGTGTCCCCAGAATGTTCCCAAATGTCCCACAAAACGTCCCCAAATGTCCCAAAGTGTCCAAAAAAGTCAAAAAACCCCAAGAAGTGTCAAAAAATGTCCAGAAAAGTCAAAAACTGTCAAAAAATGTCAAAAATCATAAAAAAATGTCAAAAAAGGTCCAAAAATGTCAAAAAATAGCAAAAAACATAAAAAATGTCCCCAAACCCACCCAAAAGTGTCCCCAGAATGTCCCCAAATGTCCCCAAAATGTCCCAAAGTGTCCAAAAATATCAAAAAAACCCCAAGAAATGTGAAAAAATGTCAAAAAATGTCAAAAAATGGCAAAAAAGGTCAAAAAATGTCAAAAAAACGTCAAAAAACCCAAAAAAATGTCCCAAAAAATGTCCCCAAACCACCCCAAAGTGTCCCCAAATGTCCCCAAATCTCCCCAAAACGTCCCCAAAACGCCCCAAAGTCTCCAAAAACCTCCAAAAATCTCCAAAAACCCCCCAAACCCCCCCAAAACCCCCCCAAAGCTCCCCAAAGGCCCCAAAAGCTCCAAACTCTCCAGAAATGGCCCCAAAAGGCCCCAAAAAGGCCCAAGTGGTGGCCCCGGGTCCCCTCCTGGTGGCCCCGGGTGGGGTTCTGGTGGCCACGACCCAGATGTTGGTGGCCAGGGCTCAGGTTCTGGTGGCCACGGGACTGGATTTGGTGGCCACGGGATCCTCCCTGAGGCTCCCAGTGCCTCCCAGTGCCTCCCAGTGCCTCCCAGTAACCTTCCAGTAACCTCCCAGTGCCTCCCAGTAACCTCCCAGTGCCTCCCAGTTACATCCCAGTGCCTCCCAGTCCCTCCCAGTGCCTCCCAGTGCCTCCCAGTAACTTCCAGTGCCTCCCAGTGCCTCCCAGTTCTCCCTTTCAGTCCCTCCCAGTCTCTCCAATTCCCTGAAAATCCCCTCCCAGTTGCTCCCAGTCCCTCCCAATCCTTTCCCAGTCTCTCCCAGTTACCTCCCAATCTTCTCCCAGTTCCTCCCAGTCCCCTCCCAGTGCTTCAAAATCCTTTCCCAGTGTCTCCCAGTCCCTCCCAGTCTCTCTCAGTGCCTCCCAGTTGCTCCCAGTGCCTCAAAATCTCCTTCCAGTCCCTCCCAGTGCCTCCCAGTTCCCATCCAGTCCCTCCCAGTCCCTCCCAGTTCTCTTCCAGTCCCTTCCAGTGCACTTCCAGTCCCTCCCAGTGCCTCCCAGTTCCCTTCCAGTCCCTCCCAGTTCCCTTCCAGTCCCTCCCAGTTCCCTTCCACTCCCTCCCCAGTGCCTCCCAGTGCCTCCCAGTAACCTCCCAGTTCCTTCCCAATGCCTCCCAGTGCATCCCAGTCCCTCCCAGTTCCTTCCAATTCCCTCCCAGTTCTTCCCAGTTCACCCCAAATCACTCCCAGTTGCTCCCAGTCCTTCCCAGTTGACTCCTAGTTCCTCCCAGTTGACCCCAAAGCCCTCCCAGTTTCTTCCACTCCTTCCCAGTTCCCTCTCAGTGCCTCCCAGTTCCTTCCCAGTTGACTCCCCAGTTCCTCCCAGTTGACTTCAAGTCACTCCCAGTCCCTCCCAGTCCCTCCCAGTTTCACACCCAAATCACTCCCAGTAGCCCCCCAGTTCTTCCCAGTTGCTCCCAGTGCCTCCCAGTTGACTCTAAATCCCTCCCAGTTCCCTCCCAGTCCCTCCCAGTTCCCTCCCAGTCCCCTCCCAGTCCCCTCCCAGTTCAGTCTTAGTAACTCCCAGTCCCTCCCAATTCCTTCCAGTTGACCGCAAAGCCCTCCCAGTCCCTCCCAGTTTCCTCCCAGTTCCTCCCAGTTCCCCCCAAACATCCCAGCCCCATAGATCCTGACCCATAGATCCTGACCCATGGATCCTGCCCCATAGATCCTGCCCCATAGATCCTGACCCATAGATCCTGACCCATGGATCCTGCCCCATAGATCCTGACCCATAGATCCTGACCCATAGATCCTGACCCATAGATCCTGCCCCATAGATCCTGCCCCATAGATCCTGACCCATAGATCCTGCCCCATAGATCCTGACCCATAGATCCTGACCCATAGATCCTGACCCATAGATCCTGACCCATGGATCCTGCCCCATAGATCCTGACCCATAGATCCTGACCCATAGATCCTGACCCATAGATCCTGACCCATAGATCCTGACCCCATGATCCTGCCCCATAGATCCTGACCCATAGATCCTGACCCATAGATCCTGACCCATAGATCCTGACCCATAGATCCTGACCCATAGATCCTGACCCATAGATCCCACCCCACAGATCCCACCCCACAGATCCCCCCCCTGGCCCCACAGACCCTGCCCTATAGGAACCCCCCAGCCCCACAGCTCCCCCCCTGCCCCATAGATCCTGCCCTATAGCAACCCCCAGACCTATAGGACCCCCCCCCAGCCCCATAGATCCTGCCCCATAGCGACCCTCCCAGTGCCTCCCAGTTCCCTCCAGTCCCTCCCAGTTCCCTTCCAGTCCTCCCAGTGCCTCCCAGTTCCCTTCCAGTGCCTCCCAGTACCTCCCAGTTCCCTTCCAGTCCCTCCCAGTCCCTTCCAGTCCCTCCCAGTGCCTCCCAGTTCCCTCCCAGTCCCTCCCAGTTCCCCTTCCAGTCCCCTCCCAGTGCCTCCCAGTTCCCTTCCAGTGCCTCCCAGTACCTCCCAGTGCGCTTCCAGTCCCTCCCAGTCCCTTCCAGTGCCTCCCAGTTCGCTTCCAGTCCCTCCCAGTTCTATTCCAGTCCTTCCCAGTGCCTCCCCAGGCCCTATAGGGACCCCCCAGCCCCACAGATCCCACCCCACAGATCCCTGACCCATGGATTTCTACCTCCCAGTTCCCTCCCAGTGCTCTCCAGTGCTATTCCACTCACTCCCAGTCCTTTACAGACCCTCCCAGTCCTTCCCAGTTTCTTCAAAATCCCCTCCCAGTTGCTCCCGATTCCCTCCCACTCCTTCCCAGTCTCTTCCAGTACCATCCCAGTCCCCTCCCAATTCCTCCCAGTATCCCCCAATCCACTTCAAGTCCCTCCCAGGGCCTCCCCAGTCTCTCCCAGTCCCTCCCAGTCCCCTCCCACCTGCCTCAAAATCTCCTCCCAGTCCCCCCAAGTCCTACCCGGTGCATCCCAGTAACACCCAGTCCCCTCCCAAACCATTCCCAGTCCCTCCCAGTCCTGTCCAGTACCTCCCAATCTCCTCCCAGTCCAAGCCAGACCCTCCCAGTCCTCTCACTTCCCTCCCAGTCCCTCCCAGTGCCTCCCAATCCCCTCCCAGTACCTCCCAGTGCCTCCCAGTTCCCTTCCAGTCCCTCCCAATTCCCTTCCAGTGCCTCCCAGTTCCATTCCATTCCTTCCCAGTGCCTCCCAGTGCTTCCCAGTGCCTCCCAGTTCCCTTCCAGTCCCTCCCAGTGCGCTTCCAGTCCCTCTCAGTGCCTCCCAGTTCCTCCAGTTCCCTTCCAGTCCCTCCCAGTGCCTCCCAGTTCCCTTTCAGTCCCTCCCAGGGCTCTTCCAATCCCTCCCAGTGTCTCCCAGTCTCTCCCAGTGCTCCTCCACTCCCTCCCAGTCCCCTCCCAGTGCTCTCCAGTGCTCTTCCAGTCCCCTCCCAACCCCCTCCCAGTCCCTCCCAGTCCTTCCCAGTTCCCCCCAACCCTTTCCCAGTCCATCCCAGTCCCTCCCAATTCCCTCCCAGTGTTTCCCAGTCCCTTCCCAGTTCCTCCCAGTATCCCCCAAATCCACTTCAAGTCCCTCCCAGTCCCTCCCAGTCCCTCCCAGTCCTCCCAGTATGGATAAAATGCACTCCCAGTCCCTCCCAGTCCCTGGGGCCATGGGGGCTCCCAGGTGCCCGATCCCAAAACGCCCCAAAACGTCCCCAAAATGTCCCAAAGTCTCCAAAAATGGCAAAAAACCCCAAGAAGTGGCAAAAAACCTCAAAAAACGTCAAAAAAACGTCAAAAAAAGTAAAAAAATATCAAAAAATGTCAAAAAAATTAAAAAATGACCCCAAAAAGTCCCAAAATGTCCCCAAACCACCCAAAAGTGTCCCCAAATGTCCCCAAATGTCCCCAAAACGTCCCCAAATGTCCCAAAGTCTCCAAAAAAGTCAAAAAAACCCAAGAAGTGTCAAAAAATGTCCAAAAACCTCAAAAAATGTCAAAAATAGTCAAAAAATGTCAAAAAAGGTCAAAAAATGTCAAAAAAAGTCAAAAATATCAAAAATGTCCCCAAACCACCCAAAAATGTCCCCAAATGTCCCAAAATGTCCCAAAGTGTCCAAAAATATCAAAAAAACCCAAGAAAAGTTAAAAAATGTCAAAAAATGTCAAAAAATGGCAAAAAATGTCAAAAAAGGTCAAAAAAGGTCAAAAAAAACCCAAAAAATGTCCCAAAATGTCCCCAAACCACCCAAAAGTGTCCCCCAAAGTGTCCCCAAATGTCCCCAAAACGTCCCAAAGTGTCCAAAAATATCAAAAAAACCCAAGAAATGTGAAAAAATGTCAAAAAACCTCAAAAAAGACAAAAAATGTAAAAAATGTCAAAAAAGGTCAAAAAATGTCAAAAGAAAGGCAAAAAATCTCAAAAATGTCCCCAAACCACCCAAAGTGTCCCCAAATGTCCCCAAATGTCCCCAAAACGTCCCCAAAGTGTCCAAAAATATCAAAAAACCCCAAGAAATGTGAAAAAATGTCAAAAAATGTCAAAAAATGGCAAAAAGGTCAAAAAAATGTCAAAAAAACGTCAAAAAACCCAAAAAATGTCCCAAAAATGTCCCCAACCACCCCAAGTGTCCCCAAATGTCCCCAAATCTCCCCAAAACGTCCCCAAAACGCCCCAAAGTCTCCAAAAAACCTCCAAAAATCTCCAAAACCCCCCAAACCCCCCCAAAACCCCCCCAAAGCTCCCAAAGGCCCCAAAAGCTCCAAACTCTCCAGAAATGGCCCCAAAAGGCCCCAAAAAGGCCCCAAGTGGTGGCCCCGGGTCCCCCTCCTGGTGGCCCCGGGTGGGGTTCTGGTGGCCACGACCCAGATGTTGGTGGCCAGGGCTCAGGTTCTGGTGGCCACGGGACTGGATTTGGTGGCCACGGGATCCTCCCCTGAGCCTCCCAGTGCCTCCCAGTGCCTCCCAGTGCCTCCCAGTGCCTCCCAGTGCCTCCCAGTAACCTCCCAGTGCCTCCCAGTGCCTCCCAGTGCCTCCCAGTGCCTCCCAGTGCCTCCCAGTAACCTCCCAGTGCCTCCCAGTAACCTCCCAGTGCCTCCCAGTGCTCTTCCAGTCCCTCCCAGTTCCTTTCCAGTCCCGCCCAGTTCCCTTCCAGTTCCTCCCAGTTCGCTTCCAGTGCCTCCCAGTGCTTCCCAGTTCCCTTCCAGTGCCTCCCAGTCTCTCCCAGTGTCTCCAGTTCCCTTCCAGTCCCTCCCAGTTCCCTCCCAGTGCTTCCCAGTTCCCTTCCAGTAACCTCCCAGTTGCATTCCAGTCCCTCCCAGTGCCTCCCAGTTCCCTTCCAGCCCCTCCCAGTGCCTCCCAGTTCCCTTCCAGTTCCTCCCAGTGCGCTTCCAGA